>NC_034183.2:60214317-60414039 GCF_002021735.2 Oncorhynchus kisutch
GGTTTAGTTACCCACTACCTCTCATCGCTACGGCAATGGAATAATTTCACGGGGCTCGATTCTTCACAAAACTGGACCTGAGGAGCGCGTATAATCTGGTACGTATCCGGGGAGGAGATGAGTGGAAGACCGCATTTAGTACTACTTCTGGTCATTATGAGTACTGCGTCATGCCATACGGGTTGAAGAATGCTCCAGCCGTTTTCCAATCCTTCGTAGATGAGATTCTCCGAGACCTGCTCGGGCAGGGAGTGGTAGTGTACATTGATGACATCTTGATCTATTCTGCCACACGCGCGGAGCATGTGTCTCTGGTGCGTAAGGTACTTGGGCGACTACTGGAGCATGACCTGTATTGCAAGGCGGAGAAATGTGAGTTTTTTAAACAGTCCGTTTCCTTCCTGGGGTATCGTATTTCCACCTCCGGGGTGGTGATGGAGGATGATCGCGTTACAGCCGTGCGTAATTGGCCGACTCCGACCACGGTGAAAGTAGTGCAGCGGTTTTTAGGGTTTGCCAATTACTACCGGAGGTTTATCCGGGGTTTTGGTCAGGTGGCTGCTCCCATCACCTCACTGCTGAAGGGAGGACCGGTGCGCTTGCGCTGGTCAGCAAAGGCGGGCAGAGCTTTCAGTCGTCTGAAGGAGCTGTTCACCAATGCGCCCGTGTTGGCGCATCCGGACCCCTCTTTAGCGTTCATAGTGGAGGTGGATGCATCCGAGGCTGGGGTTGGAGCCGTGCTGTCCCAACGCTCGGGCGTGCCATCCAAACTCCGCCCGTGTGCTTTCTTTTCGAGCAAGCTCAGCCCAGCGGAGCGAAACTATGATGTGGGGGACCGGGAGTTGTTAGCTGTAGTAAAGGCTCTGAAGGTGTGGAGACATTGGCTTGAGGGGGCTAAATACCCTTTTCTCATCTGGACTGACCATCGTAATCTCGAGTACATCCGGGCAGCTAAGAGACTAAATCCACGTCAGGCTAGATGGGCCATGTTTTTTACTAGGTTCCAGTTTACCCTCACATATCGACCAGGCTCCCAAAACACCAAAGCTGACGCACTGTCTCGCCTCTATGATACCGAGGAACGGTCAGTAGAGCCAACTCCCATCATTCCACCGTCATGTCTTGTGGCACCGGTGGTATGGGAGGTGGATGCTGAGATAGAGAGGGCCTCACGGTCAGAGCCGGCTCCTCCTAACTGTCTAGTAGGGACCAAGTACGTGCCGAGGGTGGTCCGGGACAAGCTGATTAGGTGGGCTCATACTCTTCCCTCCTCGGGTCATCCTGGTATCAAGAGGACAGTGCAGAGTCTGAGAGGGAGATATTGGTGGCCCACACTGGCTAAAGACGTGAGATTTTATGTCTCCTCCTGCTCAGTGTGTGCTCAGAGCAAGGCTCCTCGGCACCTACCTAGAGGGAAATTACAACCCCTCCCCGTTCCACAACGGCCGTGGACACATTTATCGGTGGATTTTCTTACCGACCTTCCCCGTCCCAGGGAAGTACTACGATCCTGGTCATTGTGGATCGGTTTTCTAAGTCCTGTCGTCTCATTCCGTTGCCTGGTCTTCCTACGGCCCTGCAGACTGCTGAGGCTTTGTTTACCCATGTCTTCCGGCACTATGGGGTGCCTGAGGACATCGTCTCTGATCGGGGTCCCCAATTCACATCCAGAGTGTGGAGGGCGTTTATGGAGAGACTGGGGGTCTCGGTTAGCTTAACCTCAGGTTTTCACCCCGAGAGTAATGGGCAGGTGGAGCGCGTTAACCAGGATGTGGGCAGGTTTCTGCGGTCCTATTGTCGGGACCGGCCTGGTGAGTGGGCTAGGTATGTTCCATGGGCCGAACTAGCCCAGAACTCCTTACGCCACTCCTCTACTAACTTGTCTCCTTTTGAGTGTGTGTTAGGTTACCAGCCGGTCCTGGCTCCATGGCATCAGAGTCAGACCGAGGCTCCTGCGGTGGAGGAATGGGTACAGCGCTCCAAGGACACCTGGAACGCCGTTCAGGACTCATTACGGTTAGCGGGAGAACGGCAGAAGAGGAGCGCTGACCAGCACCGCAGTGAGACCCCCGTGTTTGCACCGGGGGACAGGGTCTGGCTCTCGACCCGAAACCTGTCTCTCCGCCTGCCCTGTCGGAAGCTGGGGCCGCAGTGTGTGGGGCCGTTCAAAGTCCTGAGGAGAATAAACGAGGTGTGTTATAGGTTACAACTTCCTAGGTATTACCGTATTAACCCCTCGTTTCATGTGTCTCTCCTCAGGCCGGTGGTGGCTGGTCCCCTGCAAGAAGGTGAGGTGTCTGAGGTCCCTCCGCCCCTTCTGGACATCGAGGGGCCCCCGGCGTATACAGTTCGAGGCATTCTGGATTCGAGACGCCGGGTGGGGGGCCTACAGTACCTCGTGGACTGGGAGGGGTACGGCCCGGAGGAGAGATGCTGGGTTCCGGTGAGGGACATTTTGGACCCTTCTCTCATGATAGAATTCCACCGCCTCCACCCGGATCGCCCAGCACCTCGTCCTCCGGGTCGTCCTAGAGGACGGTGGCGGCGCAGCGGGAGCCTGGGGGGGGGGGTACTGTCACGACTTCCGCCGAGATTGGCTCTCCTGCCCGTTCAGGCGGTGCTCGGCGGTCGTCGTCACCGTCCTACTAGCCACTACCGATCCCTTTTCGTGTATCTGTTGGTTTTGTCTGATTGTTTTCACCTGTGTGTTGTTTAGTTAATTAGTGTCTGTATATAATGTAGGTTGTCCCACCCTTGTTTTGTGCGGGATTGTTTATTTTGTCATTCATTTTTCTTCTGTCGGTGTTATTGTGTTTCTTATTCTCCGGTTAGTCTGTTATCCTGTGTTGGATAATTTCACCCTGTGTGTGTTTGGGTTGACCGTGTTTGTTTTGTTCACCGGAGAATAAACTCTATATCGCATTCTGCTCTCTGCGCCTGATTCCACCCACCTTGATTAGACGTGACACCATGAGGTCGAAGGAATTGTCCTCCATCCTTCCTAAATGGAAGAAGTTTGGAACCCCAAAGACTCCTATAGCTGGCCGCCTGGTCAAACTGAGCTATCAGGAACCTGATGGTCACTATGACAGAGCTCCAGAGTTCCTCTGTGGAGATTAGAGAAACCTCCAGAAGGACAACCATCTCTGCAGCACTCCACCAACCAGGTCTTTATGGTAGAGTGGTCAGACGGAAGCCACTTCTCAGTAAAAAGCACATGACAGCACGCTTGGAGTTTGCCAAAACCCACCTAAAGACTCTCAGACCATGAGAATCAAGATTCTCTGGTCTGATGAAACCAAGATTGAACTCTTTGGCCTGAATGCCAAGCGCCATGTCTGGAGGAAACCTGGCACCATTTCTACGGTGAAGCATGGCGGTGGCAGCATCATGCTGTGGGGATGTTTTTCAGCAGCAAGGACTGGTAGACTAGTCAGAATCGAGGGAAAGATGAACGGCACAAAGTACAGAGAGATGCTTGATGAAAACCAGCTCCAGAGCGTTCGGGATCTCAGACTGGGCCGAAGGTTCACCTTCCAACAGGACAACGACCCTTAGCACACAGCCAAGACAAACGCAGGGGTGGCTTGGGGACAAGTCTCTGAATGTCCTTGAGTGGCCCAGCCAGAGCCCGGACTTGAACCTGATTGAACATCTCTGGAGACCTGAAAATAGCTGTGCAGCGATGCTCCCCATCCAACCTGACAGAGCATGAGAGGATCTGCAGAGAAGAATGAGAGAAACTCCCCAAATACAGATGTGCTAAGCTTATAGCGTCATACCCAATAAAACTTGAGGCTGTAATCGCTGCCAAAGGTGCTTCAACAAAGTACTGAGTAAAGAGTCTGAATATTTATGTAAATGTGATAGTTTAGCTTTATGTTTCCTTGAAAAATTTGCACAAAAATTTCTAAAAACCTGTTTTTGCTGTCATTATGGGGTAGATTGATGAGAAGAAGAAACAATAATTAATCCATTTTAGAACAAGGCTGTAACTTAACTAAATGTGGAACAAGTCAAGGGATCTGAATACTTTCTAAATGCACTGTAGGTACATTTATTCACTACCATGTACAGTAAAAGAACATTAATTGCACTCGGTCGGTGAGATGTTTTATATTTATATAATTGTAAACATACAGTAGATGGCCTAGAGTGGGTACATGCTTTGTGGTGTAGGCTGTTTCTTCTGGTGGTCTAGGGCAGCCTGATGTCCAGGTGGTCTAGGGCAGCTTGGTGTCTAGGTGGTTTAGGGCAGTGTGATGTCCTAATGGTCTAGGATAGTCTGATGGTGGTCTAGGGCAGCTTGATGGTGGTCTAGGATAGTCTGATGGTGGTGTAGGGCAGCTTGATGGTGGTGTAGGGCAGCTTGATGGTGGTCTAGGGCAGCTTGATGGTGGTGTAGGGCAGCTTGATGGTGGTCTAGGGCAGCTTGATGGTGGTCTAGGGCAGCTTGATGGTGGTCTAGGATAGTGTGATGGTGGTGTAGGGCAGCTTGATCGTGGTGTAGGGAGGCTTGATGGTGGTCTAAGGCAGTTGATGGTGGTCTAAGGCAGCTTGATGGTGGTGTAGGGCAACTTGATGGTGGTCTAGGGCAGCTTGATGGTGGCATAGGGCAGCTTGATGGTGGAGTAGGGCAGTCTGATGGTGGTGTAGGGCAGCTTGATGGTGGTGATGGGCAGCCTGATGGTGGTCTAAGGCAGCTTTATGGTGGTCTAAGGCAGTTGATGGTGGTGTAGGGCAGCCTAATTCGATTATTCTGATGTTTCTTGGTGTGTGGTACGTGCTACTCCAGGTGGTCCCTGAGCGCTGTGCCTCTCCCTGAGTTTAATGATGGGTTCTCCTGGTGCTTCTCCTGGTAGTGAGGGGCCTGGTCTCCTTCACCTGCTCCACTTCAATGAGAAATGACAGGGAGATCTTACATGTACATACAATGTCTGAAAAATAACACATACAGAGGGATTACAGGTTAAAGGCATAACTCTTAATGCGTGGTCAATGAATCATCTTTCTAGCTTTGGTAAACACTTTTTTTTTCTTGATAACTCATTGTCGTCATTGACTCCATTTGTGACATTCTTCTCAAATTTGTGGCCTAGAGCCTTACCTGCAGACATAGAACAGGATGTAGGCAGTCTGTGCAATCTCCTTCAGCACAGTGGCCTCATCTGTCCTAAAGACATGTGCGTCATCCAGGCAGAGCCACCCACTGCCACGGCTGTCCAAAACATCACTGATGTAGTGGCCTAGGGAACAAGGGAAATAAAATAGAGTGTATATTAAGCTTTCATAATTGTGTGTGCGTGCCTGCATACCTGCGTGCCTGCATACCTGCGTGCCTGCATACCTGTATACATGTTGTCTCCCAGATGTGAGATCACACTTGACAATTTGTAGATATTGTCTGGCTGGTGTCTCTGTAAGGAAACACATTTAATAATAGGATTGTTATTTTGTCTACAGGATAGGGGTGCCTTCTGTTATTTTTCTCTCTCTCTCTCTCTCTCTCTCTCTCTCTCTCTCTCTCTCTCTATATCTCTCTCTCTCTCTCTCTCTCTCTCTCCTCACCACACCGGCTGCCTGCTGCTTTTTCTCACTGTCAGCTGGTTTCTCTAGCTGGTCAGAGGAATTTGAAGCTGGTGGGGGTATATCAAATATAGTGTAAATACAAACCAGAAAGTGAAGTGGAAACCCATCAACAAATATACTCTTAACTTCAGCTTCCGACTTGCTTTCCTCAACAGTCCTGTTTCATGAGAGGGTGTTCTGCATGAAGTCAGTAACACAATGTCTTACCTGGTCTATCAAGGGTGCCTTTCGGGGAGTTTGCAGGTGTGTTGTCCATGTTGTTTCTCCCCAGGGAGCTTGCCCTGTGTAAATTGATGGCATTGAAAATAAATATCTAGTGTGTGAAAATCATGGTGTGTGTTGGCTACTCAATGTGCAATGTGCCCAAACAGAGTGTAAACCAACCTGGCTCCATACTGGACATGGGCTGTCTTCCCACATACGGCTGGGAGGGTTATTTCTGCAGGGATGGACATGGGATCATCCAACTTCTCTGGCTCCCAGTCGCCTGCAGTAAATCGCTTGATATGAAGCATTAGGACCCTGCTCAGAGACAGACAGGCAGGCAGGCAGGCATTCACAAAGACAGACAGACAGACAGACAGACAGACAGACAGACAGACAGACAGACAGACAGACAGACAGACAGACAGACGGACGGACGGACGACCAGGCAGGCATTCACACAGACAAAGGAATCAGTCTTGTACTCAATTCAATAACCCAGTTTGGTGAGTTAGATCAGGACTGTCAATTGCAATCTGAGATGATGATGGGGGGACTCACCGGGGCAGCGTGAGGAAGTGCCTAGTCACAGATGCTGTGCTGCCTGAGCACACCCTGCATGCACACTCTAACGCAGATGGCTAGGTGACAAAGGATAGCAATACAATTATGAACATTATGACATTAATGATAGTGTTCCTTGACATACTAACTCTTGGTTTAAGCTAAGTGCTGACCTTAAAGTAGAGGTCCAGGCTGTGTGGCAGGTAATGGCTCAGGCTCAGTGACAGGTGATTATAATCCTCCTGACCATACACTATAACTCCACAGCTTCAGAAGTACGGAGAGAAATGCATCAGCTATCCAACACAAATCTTTTGATCCCTCTACACACTATCTTAATGCTTTACCTCTGTATCCTGCATGTTATGCTGACATTAAACCTCTTCACAAATGTGATGACATCAAGGTACACCGTATACAAATGACAGCTGTTACCTGGTGCAGGTACGGGAAGTCTTCAGCTTGAATTCTAACTGCTTCACGGGGCAGGTGTATGGCTCTGGTGAGCCCTTTAATGCCATACCCTCCTCCTTCAGCTGAAAGAGGAGGAGCAACACACATTCATGGGCATCCTAAGAGAAGAATGGGAAAGAAGCAGAAAATACATCAACAACTACAACTGAAACAGAGCTGAGGAAAAACACTGTCACGTGTCCCAGGTTTATTGTTAAGTGAGTCTTTTAGCAAATAATATCTTACCTGTTCATAGTCTTCCTCATAGTCTTCATTGACAACGGAGAGACAGCGCTTGACTGTTTGAAGGATTTTCTTATTTTCCTTGTTCTTAGCATTAACAGTGCCTCCAGAAAGCCTGGCCTGATGTAACTTGGCAAAGCAGCTGTGGAGGGAGACAAAGAGCATGCATTCAGGTTTCAATCTCTCACCTTGGCCACAGATTAGCTCTGTGCTTCTACTTGAGCTTCTGGTCAAATATGATTCAACTCATTCCTGACTGTGACAGGAAATCATCTCTGGTGTTAATCAGAAGCTGAGTTGGGTTTGTTTTTATCTTAAAAATCATGAGACACTAAGAGTGTACGAAGGACAATATATATCCATCCATCCATCCATCCATAGACAGATAGATAGATAGATAGATAGATAGATAGATAGATAGATAGATAGATAGATAGATAGATAGATAGATAGATAGATAGATAGATAGATAGATAGATAGATAGATAGATAGATAGATAGATAGATAGATAGATAGATAGATAGATAGATAGATAGATAGATAGATAGATAGATAGATAGATAGATAGATAGATAGATAGATAGATAGATAGATAGATAGATAGATAGATAGATAGATAGATAGATAGATAGATAGATAGATAGATAGATAGATAGATAGATAGATAGATAGATAGATAGATAGATAGATAGATAGATAGATAGATAGATAGATAGATAGATAGATAGATAGATAAATAGATAGATAGATGGATACATACAAACATACATACATACATATCACAGGAGGTTGGCACCTTAATTGGGGAGGACGGGTTCGTGGTAATGGCTGGAGCAGAATCAGTGAATATTTGAATGCTATCAAATATATCAAACATATCGTTTCCATGTGTTTTATGCCATTCCATTTGCTCCGTTTCAGACATCATTACAAGCCGTCCTCCCCTCAGCAGCTTCCACTGAGACATACATTGAGGCGGAACTTGTGTACTGTAACTATAAGCGTCTAAGTGGGTGGGTCAGTGTGTGTACAGGTGGGACAGGAGGGTGAGAGCGAGGCTGTATACCATAGCAGTTTAGAGGAGGGGGAGGAAATCCAGATGTTCTGCTGTCTCAGGATGTCTCTGCAAAATGCTGGCAGCCCCAGCAGGCACTGCAGAGCAGAGTTCATGAAGCAGGTGTTGCCAATATTAGGCAACCTGTAGGAAAGAAGCCATCAGTTACACACTAATATCTGAACAGTGGACCAAAGGTAAACTAATGAATGGATTTGTAAGGCATGAACACAAGATAACTCTGAGTACCACACTGAATTATTTAAAACAAAAAGCAGATCTCATAGATAAGAGTAGGTTTGTGTGTGTGTGTGTGTAGATGTGTGTGTGTTTTACCCGAGGAGCTTGGTGTTGTCTTCGCCCTCGCCTGTGCAGCTCTGCTCCCCCAGCTGGGTGCTACTCTTGCTGACCAGGTTGGGGAGGCAAGCCATGGCTTCCCGAGACCTGACCAATGGCCTGGAGGAAGAGAGACAGGGTAGAGGCCTCAGTAGCAGTAGCTCAACACCAATCGGTCTGTTTGAACACTGTTTTAATGTACAGGCATACATATATTCCTTACCATGTCATGGTGTGAGTGACCACTCTTATGTAGAGTTTAGTGAGATGATGGTGGCTATTGTATACAGTACTTACCTCTCCAAGGAGACAGAGGAAGTCTTCAGGTCAATGGAGGCCTCTGCAGAGAGAGACCGAGAGACAGAGAGCGGTAAGAGAGAAGCTTTGTCAAAGATGAATTGAGACAAATAGCACCAAAAAATGGCACCCGTTTACAGACCTGCGATGCCAACAAATAGGGGTACCATTCTCTTTGTCTGTGGAACAACTGCCCCCACCTCTTTGACCTCAGAGCTCATAAGATCTCTGTAAAGACACACAGACATATGCATTAGGTTAGCTATATTATATTGTCTTTTTCATTTCAATCTAATGGTGTTGGTTGGCATGAAATTTGATATCAGGCTGCAGTACCTGGCAGTCTCACTGTCTTTGTTGGTCTCTCCATGGTGGTCCAGGGGGTTTGGAGAGGAGGACTGGGGGGCAGGGGAGGAGGAGGAAAACTGAGTTGAGACAGCCAGGGAAACAGAAGAAGCACTAAAAGGGGAGGTGGTCTGTGATCCTTCCAATGAAGAAGAAGAAGAAGAAGAAGAAGAAGAAGAGAGAGATGACATGTGGAGAGAGGAGAGGGAAGAGAGGCCGAAGAACTTGAAGAGAGTCGAAGGGGATCTGACAGGGGATCCAGGGGGTGTGGGGGGTGAGGGAGTGCAGATTGGTGTTCGGCCAGACAAGGGGTCGAGGGGTGTCAGAGATGTTGTAGACGGTTTCAAATGGAAAGAAGAGACAAAGGAAGATTCAAGTTGGTGGTGATCCTTTACGTTCTTCTTCTCCCGGTTTTTCCAAACTGACGCAGTTACCATGCCGGCATCCAATGACGTCAGTTTGGGTGGGATTGGGAACGGCGATGGACAGCGGCTCCCAATCCCGAGGCGAACTCTGCACTTCTTTTTCTGTTTGGAGAAACATTATATATGTTATATTTGAACTAGCAGCAAATGTCACACCCAAACCACATGATCTGACCATAAAATAAAGAACTCGTCGCCCAATCATATTGAATTCTGTATCATAGGCTAACAAATAGCAAAAATACATGTTTATAAAAATAAAACCATTGTAACCATACAGTTATACCCTCTGTCCCAAATCCTGCCATTTGGCACAAATAAATAGACAATGAAACAACTAGTAATAGCTGAAAAGAATAGAATATACTCTAAATTGTAACAGAATTAGACAAATTCTAGCCCAGAATAGACACATACCTTTTTACAGCAACACAAACATCCCATTTCAGTGTATTTGTAGACTGTGCCTTATTTGACAGAACTTCAAAATATGTTGCCCATTTCACATTGTGATGTCATAAACCAAATTATGATGCGCCTATCTACGCGTTACCAGCATAAATAGCCAACAAATCTCACACACACCAAAATGTTGAAAAATTATTTACAAAATGAATTGATCGTGTATTCAGAGTTATTCCTATTTCATAAAATATACAAAATAACTAGATTCTTGCCAATACACCTGTTTTTTATTGAGAAAACATTGGGTTATCTTTCTCCCACGCTCCCTGGGCCACTGACGTGTGATTGTATGGGATATGGGAAGAGACTAGGACATTCAAAGTAACGTTACTGTCTATCAAAATCAAAACAACTTTTATTGGCCAAGTGGCCTACATTCACACATTCACAGAATTTGACTCGATGAATTGGTGCTGCCATTAATAGACAAACGTAAAGACACATTTACAGCCTATACAATATACAGTAAACATAAAACATATTTATTAGCTTCTATCTTCTTAAGATACTTTAGAGTAACATTTTATTATTGTCACGTTCTGACCTTAGTTCCTTTGTTTTGTCTTTTGTTTTAGTATGGTCAGGGCGTGAGTTGGGTGGGTTGTCTGTGTTAGTTTTTCTATGTATTTCTATTTCTGTATTTGGCCTGATATTGTTCTCAATCAGAGGCAGCTGTCAATCGTTGTCCCTGATTGAGAACCATATTTAGGTAGCCTGTTTTCCTTTGTGTTTTGTGGGTGGTTATTTTCAGTCTTTGTGTGTCTGCACCAGACAGAACTGTTTCGGTTATCACTTTGTTGTTTTGTATTTTGAAGTGTTCTTTCATCATTAAATAAGATGAACACTTACCACGCTGTGCTTTGGTCCTCTCCTCCTTCCACCTACGAGGAGAATCGTTACAATTATGGAATGTAAAATGCCTATTCCACTTCAGTTGACTCTGGTCTGATACAGATCGAACATAGCTTTGCAATGGCTGTTAGGAGGACCTTTGAAAAGGAGAGCTGCACACTCTAGCGCAGACTCAGTCATTTAATAACCTAATATCCAACCTTTCCGACCGACAAGCTGTCTTCATCAGCGTATACTGTTAGGAGCACCTTAACACAGATGGATCTATTAATCTCTGACCGTACCTCATTGAAAAGGTGCCACTCTGCCTAGTGACTGTAAACTAAACAAAAATACTAACGTTAGTACATTTGTTGTATATTTGCTGTTCTGTAAACCCAGTTGGTCACTACCACACCAGTCACAACTGTCAACAGATCATTACATAAATGCAAAGCATCATTTGTTCTCGCAGAGTAGATTGTAGATCCGACTACCACCAGGGAACAATCCATTATTCAGCCCTACCATAAAAAATACTCTTATCTTTCTCTCACTTTCCCCTCTCTCCTTCATTCCCTGTTTTCCTCTCTCCACCTCTCTCTTCCCCCTCTCCTCCCCCAGATGGACACCCTGACCCTGGAGCTTGTGGCAGAGCGCAGCATGACCCAGAAGAGTGAGAATGCGCGCCAGCAGCTGGAGAGGCAGAACAAGGTCTTGCGGGCCAAGCTGGGTGAGCTGGAGGGCTCCGTGAAGTGCCGGTTCAAGGCCTCCATCACCGCCCTGGAGGCCAAGATACTGCAGCTGGAGGAGCAGCTGGAGCAGGAGGCTAGGTGAGAAACACAGCAACTCTCTTATAACAACTCCATATCTTATTAGACAAGGTGAAATAGGAGACCAAGACTCAGGAGTTCATGAGGGCCTTAGAACAAGCTCAGCCCGTTGGAAGAGAGGTTCTTGAATGTGATCTAAATGTTAATGTGATCAATGTAATGAGTCAAAAGCAATCTTAAGAGATGTACTTGAAGATCTATGACTGACAGCCTTTGTTACAGTGCGGTTCCTGTGGTGCTCTAACTGTCCTATGACCTCATTCCTCTGTCCTCCTATCAGGGAGCGAGCAGCGGCCAATAAGCTTGTGAGACGGACAGAGAAGAAGCTGAAGGAGGTGTGCATGCAGGTGGAGGACGAGCGCCGCCATTCCGACCAGTACAAGGAACAGGTGAGGAGCTTGTCACGGAAGTTTGGACGTCCCAGATATTATGTACATATGTACAATATGTAACTTTTTGGGAGACTTAACCAAATTAACATAGACATTTGAGTTATAGATATTTGCAAAGGTGGGCCAGGATTGGATAGGTGTGAAGATTTAGGATTGAAGTCTTTCCTAGAGTAGGTTATTTCCAGTAACCACTGGACCATAGGACTGCTGAGTATGGTAAGTATTAGTATTGACTGTTCATCATTGTTGATGTCTGTTGTGACTCCTGGCTGGGTCAGATGGAGAAGGCCAACTCTCGCATGAAGCAGCTGAAGAGGCAGCTTGAGGAGGCTGAGGAGGAGGCCACACGTGCCAACGCCTACCGCAGGAAGCTGCAGAGGGAGCTGGACGATGCAACTGAGAGCAGCGAGGGTCTCAGCCGTGAGGTCAACACACTCAAGAGCCGACTCAGGTATTTAGAGTCCCCCCCCACACACACACAAACAGATGTGTATATTGGCCAAATTGATGGTCCTCGTTAATAATACCTCTCCTGGCCCCCTCTGTCCCCTGCAGGCGTGGAGGCCCCATCAGTTTCTCCTCCAGCCGCTCAGGCAGGCGTCAGCTGCAGGTGGAGGGAACATCGCTCGACCTCCTATCCGACGATGAGGTGGAAAACAAGACCACGGACGCCAATGCCAACGAGACGCCAGCAGCTCCCCAACCAGAGTAGACGGTCTCCCTCAAGCCCACACGCAGCATGGCCTCCGCCCCCACAAACCTTACCCCTGTCCTCCTAACCCCAGACACCAGCAGTGGACCCCACTACTCTGCCTTACCCCTCTATGGCAAGCTGCAGGGCCAAGCAAATCCATCATCTCCTCTATATGAATATACCGCACATCCAGCCTTGGATTCGTTTTTAACATCAATTGCAGATAAAAGTGCATTTAAATTGCATAGGCGTCTGAGTGTGCATAGGCACTCGAAAACAAATAGCAGGAGTTTACCATAATTATGTTAAGCTACTTCCCTGGAACAGCCATTAGAATCAAACAGCCCTCTTGCTAGAATTAACCTCTGTCATTTCAGCTGGTTTACTGGCACACAGGTGGACGACTGCACACAAGTCGGTAAAAACATGTGTCTTTCATGATTGTACAGTATTGGACCAGGAAATGTAAAACAAAGCACAGCATAAGCGAGGGAATTATTTTTAAATGGTAGCCTAAATGATGATCCCACCAAATGTTTTCATCAAAACCACCACTGTCATAGAGATACTGCAATCCACTTAGTTTAGTATAAAAATAACTAGGTGAATAACTCCTTAGTAGAAGGTTGGTAGTAAATTAGATTGTACCACGCCATGTTGCCTCAGCATTCCCCCTATATATATGACCAGCAAAAGACCCTGTTAACTTTACCAATATAACCTTGTCCAATAACCCACCATTTTATATTTGACATATCAATCTACTTTAAGTGGTGTACGATAATGTGTGGAATTAGGTTTGTCAGACTTGGAGCAAAGGCCCTTTTTTTAGGAAGACAGCCCAAATGTGTGCTTGACATACTATAATATTGCTATGTATAATTCTGGCTATTCAGTTATGTTTTCTGTACCATGTACAAAATACTTAACTCAAAAAGGTCTCTTTGACATCTCGTGTCACCTTAATTTCAATACATTACAAATGGCTGAATAATATTAGCATGATTTACAGAAGGGTAATTCATGTTTTATTGAGTGTTAGAGCGTTGGTTTTAATTCAGTGGTTCAGGGTAGAGCAATCGATCAATTTGAATATGCACACTTGTTGATGCCTTGATTATTAAATGTTAAACATAAATGACCATTTTGTAAATGACTAATTACATATTTGAGGTCTTTATTATTATTTTAAACCAGAACAAATTGGGGGGAAAAAGGTTTATCTGTTTCTTTTGAAAGACAATAAAGACATGAGGGGAAAAAGTGTATCGTGTTTGAACCAGTTTCATAGCTTTAGTGTCATATTATACCATAAGCACCTCTCCCATCGTGTTGGTGTGAACCAGTGTTATAACAGAATGATTTATGGAGCCTTCTGTCTGCCAGGCAGAAAGTAGGATTTCATTGGGTTCAAAGCTTTAACATCCTGAAGGTTGTTATTATTAGTGGACTGGCTGTTGACGACCAGGTATTCATCATCTCCTTTTATTTCTTGTATTTCTAGACTTTTTTTGTTGTTGTTTGTAAAAGACCAATAAACACATCCATTATAGAAAATATTTTTTTTCTTCTATATTTCTTGTGCAACACATTGATGTCCTCTTAGTCTTTCCCACAGTAGTTGTAGGTCAAGACTGTCTCCAAACTGATATGTGATGTATGGTCTATGTTACATTGCCATTCATTGTTCCCTTACTTCATTGTATTTGTGGTTATATTAAAACCCTGAGGGAGTGCGTAGATAGACTGTGCACAGACAAACAATATTGTTGTAATATTAACTATTTCCTCTTTTTACGCAACATGAATGAATGATAGAGATTGCCTCTTATACAGTGCATTCAGAACGTATTCACACCCCTTGACTTTTTCCACATGTTATGTTACAGCCTTATTCAAAATGGATCTAAAAAATCATCAATCTACACACAATACCCCATAATGACAAAGTGAAGACAGGTTTTTAGACATTGTAGCAAATGTATACAAAATAAAAACAGAAATACTTGTACATGATTGTACATGATTTGAAAAGGCACACAGCCATCTATATAAGGTCCCAGTTCACAGTGCATGTCAGAACAAAAACCAAACCATGAGGTTGAAGGAATTGTCCTCCATCATTCCTAAATGGAAGAAGTTTGGAACCCCAAAGACTCCTAGAGCTGGCCGCCTGACCAAACTGAGCTATCAGGAACCTGATGGTCACTATGACAGAGCTCCAGATTTCCTCTGTGGAGATTAGAGAAACCTCCAGGACAACCATCTCTGCAGCACTCCACCAATCAGGTCTTTATGGTAGAGTGGCCAGACTGAAGCCACTTCTCAGTAAAAGGCACATGACAGCACGCTTGGAGTTTGCCAAAAGCCACCTAAAGACTCTCAGACTATGAGAATCAAGATTCTTGAACTCTTTGGCCTGAATGCCAAGCGCCATGTCTGGAGGAAACCTGGCACCATTTCTACGGTGAAGCATGGTGGTGGCAGCATCATGCTGTGGGGATGTTTTTCAGCAGCAGGGACTGGTAGACTAGTCAGAATCGAGGGAAAGATGAATGGCACAAAGCACAGAGAGATGCTTGATGAAAACCAGCTCCAGAGTGTTCAGGATCTCAGACTGGGGCGAAGGTTCACCTTCCAACAGGACAACGACCCTTAGCACACAGCCAAGACAACGCAGGTGTGGCTTGGGGACAAGTCTCTGAATGTCCTTGAGTGGCCCAGCCAGAGCCCGGACTTGAACCTGATTGAACATCTCTGGAGACCTGAAAATAGCTGTGCAGCGATGCTCCCCATCCAACCTGACAGAGCTTGAGAGGATCTGCAGAGAAGAATGAGAGAAACTCCCCAAATACAGATGTGCTAAGCTTATAGTGTCATACCCAAGAAAACTTGAGGCTGTAATCGCTGCCAAAGGTGCTTCAACAAAGTACTGAGTAAAGGGTCTGAATTCTTATGTATATGTGATAGTTTAGCTTTATGTTTCCTTGAAAAATTTGCAAAAAAATCTAAAAACCTGTTTTTGCTGTCATTATGGGGTAGATTGATGAGAAGAAGAAAAAAATAATTAATCCATTTTAGAATAAGGCTGTAACTTAACTAAATGTGGAACAAGTCAAGGGATCTGAATACTTTCTGAATGCACTGTAGGTACATTTATTCACTACCATGTACAGTAAAAGAACATTAATTGCACTCGGTCGGTGAGATGTTTTATATTTATATAATTGTAAACATACAGTAGATGGCCTAGAGTGGGTACATGCTTTGTGGTGTAGGCTGTTTCTTCTGGTGGTCTAGGGCAGCCTGGTGGTCTAGGGCACCCTGATGTCCAGGTGGTCTAGGGCAGCCTGGTGTTCTGGTGGTCTAGGGCAGCCTGGTGTTCTGGTGGTCTAGTGCAGCTTGGTGTCTAGGTGGTTTAGGCCAGCGTGATGTCCTAATGGTCTAGGATAGTCTGATGGTGGTATAGGGCAGCTTGATGGTGGTGTAGGGATAATTGATGGTGGTCTAGGGCAGCTTGATGGTTGTCTAGGGCAGCTTGATGGTGGTGTAGGGCAGCTTGATGGTGGTGTAGGGCAGCTTGATGGTGGTGTAGGGCAGCTTGATGGTGGTGTAGGGCAGCTTGATGGGGGTCTAGGGCAGCTTGATGGGGGTCTAGGGCAGCTTGATGGTGGTCTAGGGCAGCTTGATGGTGGTGTAGGGCAGCTTCATGGGGGTCTAGGGCAGCTTGATGGTGGAGTAGGGCAGCTTGATGGTGGTGTAGGGCAGCTTGATGGTGGTCTAGGGCAGCTTGATGGTGGAGTAGGGCAGTCTGATGGTGGTCTAGGGCAGCTTGATGGTGGTCTAAGGCAGTTGATGGTGGTGTAGGGCAGCCTAATTCGATTAATCTGATGTTTCTTGGTGTGTGGTAGGTGCTACTCCAGGTGGTCCCTGAGCGCTGTGCCACTCCCTGAGTTTAATGATGGGTTCTCCTGGTCCTTCTCCTGGTAGTGAGGGGCCTGGTCTCCTTCACCTGCTCCACTTTAATGAGAAATGACAGGGAGATCTTACATGTACATACAATGTCTGAAAAATAACACATACAGAGGGATTACAGGTTAAAGGGATAACTCTTAATGCGTGGTCAATGAATCATCTTTCTAGCTTTGGTAAACACTTTTTTTTCTTGATGACTCATTGTCGTCATTGACTCCATTTGTGACATTCTTCTCATATTTGTGGCCTAGAGCCTTACCTGCAGACATAGAACAGGATGTAGGCAGTCTGTGCAATCTCCTTCAGCACAGTGGCCTCATCTGTCCTCAAGACATGTGCGTCATCCAGGCAGAGCCACCCACTGCCACGGCTGTCCAAAACATCACTGATGTAGTGGCCTAGGGAACAAGGGAAACAAAATAGAGTGTACATTAAGCTTTCATAATTGTGTGTGCGTGCCTGCATACCTGCGTGCCTGCCTACCTGCATGCCTGCATACCTGTATACATGTTGTCTCCCAGATGTGAGATCACACTTGACAATTTGTAGATATTGTCTGGCTGGTGTCTCTGTAAGGAAACACATTTAATAATAGGATTGTTATTTTGTCTACAGGATAGGGGTGCCTTCTATAACTGCCTTATCTTGATCCGCCCACTATCTCAACTGGATCTAATTATCTGTTCTTTATTTCTCTCTCTCTCTCTCTCTCTCTCTCTCTCTCTCTCTCTCTCTCTCTCTCTCTCTCTCTCCTCACCACAGCGGCTGCCTGCTGCTTTTTCTCACTGTCAGCTGGTTTCTCTAGCTGGTCAGAGGAATTTGAAGCTGGTGGGGGTATATCAAATATAGTGTAAATACAAACCAGAAAGTGAAGTGGAAACCCATCAACAAATATACTCTTAACTTCAGCTTCCCACTTTTTTCCTCAACAGTCCTGTTTCATGAGAGGGTGTTCTGCATGATGTCAATAACACAATGTCCTACCTGGTCTATCAAGGGTGCCTTTCGGGGAGTTTGCAGGTGTGTTGTCCATGTTGTTTCTACCCAGGGAGCTTGCCCTGTGTAAATTGATGGCATTGAAAATAAATATCTAGTGTGTGAAAATCATGGTGTGTGTTGGCTACTCAATGTGCAATGTGCCCAAACAGAGTGTAAACCAACCTGGCTCCAGACTGGACATGGGCTGTCTTCCCACATACGGCTGGGAGGGTTATTTCTGCAGGGATGGACATGGGATCATCCACCTTCTCTGGCTCCCAGTCACCTGCAGTAAATCGCTTGATATGAAGCATTAGGACCCTGCTCAGAGACAGACAGGCAGGCGGGCAGGCATTCACAAAGACAGACAGACAGACAGACAGACAAACATTCACATACACAGACGAGCAGGCAGGCGTTCACACAGACAAAGGAATCAGTCTTGTACTCAAATCAATAACCCAGTTTGGTGAGTTAGATCAGGACTGTCAATTGTAATCTGAGATGATGATGGAGGGACTCACCGGGGCAGCGTGAGGAAGTGCCTAGTCACAGATGCCGTGCTGCCTGAGCACACCCTGCATGCACACTCTAACGCAGATGGCTAGGTGACAAAGGATAGCAATACAATTATGAACATTATGACATTAATGATAGTGTTCCTTGACATACTAACTCTTGGTTTAAGCTAAGTGCTGACCTTAAAGTAGAGGTCCAGGCTGTGTGGCAGGTAATGGCTCAGGCTCAGTGACAGGTGATTATAATCCTCCTGACCATACACTATAACTCCACAGCTTCAGAAGTACGGAGAGAAATGCATCAGCTATCCAACACAAACCTTTTGATCCCTCTACACACTATCTTAATGCTTTACCTCTGTATCCTGCATGTTATGCTGACATTAAACCTCCTCACAAATGTGATGACATCAAGGTACACCGTATACAAATGACAGCTGTTACCTGGTGCAGGTACGGGAAGTCTTCAGCTTGAATTCTAACTGCTTCACGGGGCAGGTGTATGGCTCTGGTGAGCCCTTTAATGCCATACCCTCCTCCTTCAGCTGAAAGAGGAGGAGCAACACACATTCATGGGCATCCTAAGAGAAGAATGGGAAAGAAGCAGAAAATACATCAACAACTACAACTGAAACAGAGCTGAGGAAAAACACTGTCACGTGTCCCAGGTTTATTGTTAAGTGAGTCTTTTAGCAAATAATATCTTACCTGTTCATAGTCTTCCTCATAGTCCTCATTGACAACGGAAAGACAGCGCTTGACTGTTTGAAGGATTTTCTTATTTTCCTTGTTCTTAGCATTAACAGTGCCTCCAGAAAGCCTGGCCTGATGTAACTTGGCAAAGCAGCTGTGGAGGGAGACAAAGAGCATGCATTCAGGTTTCACTCTCTCACCTTGGCCACAGATTAGCTCTGTGCTTCTACTTTAGCCTCTGATCAAATATGATTCAACTGATTCCTGGCTGTGACAGGAAATCATCTCTGGTGTTAATCAGAAGCTGAGTTGGGTGTGGTTTTATCTTAAAAATCATATGAGGCACTAAGAGTGTACGAAGGACAATATAAATCCATCCATCCTACATACTTACATTCATACATACATACAGTGGGGCAAAACATTATTTAGTCAGCCACCAATTGTGCATGTTCTCCCACTTATAAAGATGAGAGAGGCCTGTAATTTTCATCATAGGTACAGTTCAACTATGACAGACAAAATGAGAAATAAAATCCAGAAAATCACTTTGTAGGATTTTTTATGAATTTATTTGCAAATTATGGTGGAAAATAAGTATTTGGTCAATAACAAAAGTTTATCTCAAAACTTTGTTATATACCCTTTGTTGGCAATGACAGAGGTCAAACGTTGTCTGTAAGTCTTCATAAGGTTTTCATACACTGTTTCTGGTATTTTGGTCCATTCCTCCATGCAGATCTCCACTAGAGCAATGATGTTTTGGGGCTGTTGCTGGGCAACACAGACTTTCAACTCCCTCCAAAGATTTTCTATGGGGTTGAGATCTGGAGACTGGCTAGGCCACTCCAGGACCTTGAAATGCTTCTTACGAAGCCACTCCTTCGTTGCCCAGGCGGTGTGTTTGGGATCATTGTCATGCTGAAAGACCAAGCCACGTTTAATCTTCAATGCCCTTGCTGATGGAAGGAGGTTTTCACTCAAAATCTCATGATACATGGCCCCATTCATTCTTTCCTTTACACAGATCAGTCGTCCTGGTCCCTTTGCAGAAAAACATGCTTCACAGTAGGTATGGTGTTCTTTGGATGCAACTCAGCATTTTGGTTTCATCTGACCATATGACATTCTCCCAATCTTCTTCTGGATCATCCAAATGCTCTCTAGCAAACTTCAGACGGGCCTGTACATGTACTGGCTTAAGCAGGTGGACACGTCTGGCACTGCAGGATTTGAGTCCCTGGCGGCGTAGTGTGTTACTGATGGTAGGCTTTGTTACTTTGGTCCCAGCTCTCTGCAGGTCATTCACTAGGTGGGGGACCTAGTGAATGACCTGCAGAGAGCTGGGACCAAAGTGTGGTACTGGGATTTTTACTCACTGTTCTTGTGATCATTTTGACCCCACGGGTGAGATCTTGCGTGGAGCCCCAGATTGAGGGAGATTATCAGTGGTCTTGTATGTCTTCCCTTTCCTAATAATTGCTCCCACAGTTGATTTCTTCAAACCAAGCTGCTTACCTATTGCAGATTCAGTCTTCCCAGCCTGGTGCAGGTCTACAATTTTGTTTCTGGTGTCCTTTGACAGCTCTTTGGTCTTGGCCATAATGGAGTTTGGAGTGTGACTGTTTGAGGTTGTGGACAGGTGTCTTTTATACTGATAACAAGTTCAAACAGGTGCCATTAATACAGGTAACGAGTGGAGGACAGAAGAGCCTCTAAAATAAGAGGTTACAGGTCTGTGAGAGCCAGAAATCTTGCTTGTTAGTAGGTGACCAAATACTTATTTTCCACCATAATTTGCAAATAAATTCATAAAAATTCGTACAATGTGATTTTCTGGATTTTTTTTCTGTCATAGTTGAAGTGTACCTATGATGAAAATTACAGGCCTCTCCCATCTTTTTAAGTGGGAGAACTTGCACAATTGGTGGCTGACTAAATACTTTTTTGCCCCACTGTACATAAATACATGCATACATACATACATACATACATACATACATACATACATACATACATACATACATACATACATACATACATACATACATACATACATACATACATACATACATACATACACACACACATACATACATACATACAGTATACTGAACAAAAATATAAATGCAACATGTGAAGTATTGGTCCCATGTTTCATGAGCTGAAATAAAAGATCCTATACATTTTCCATACGCACAAAAAAGCTTATTTCTGTGCACAGATTTGTTTGCATATCTGTTAGTGAGCATTTATCCTTTGCCAAGATAATCCATCCACCTGACAGGTGGCATATCAAGAAGCTGATTAAACAGCATGATCATTACACAGGTGCACCTTGTGCTGAGGACAATAAAAGGCCACTCTAAAATGTGCAGTTTTGTTACACAACACAATACCACAGATGTCTCAGGTTTTGAGGGAGTGTGCAATTAGCATGCTGACAGCAGGAATCTCCACCAGAGCTATTGCCAGAGAATTGAATGTTCATTTCTATACCATAAGCCATCTCCAACATTGTTTTAGAAAATTTAGCAGTATGTCCAACCGGCCTCCCAACCGCAGACCACGTGTAACCACACAAGCCCAGGACCTCCATATCCAGCTTCTTCACCTGCGGCATCGTCTGAGGGGGTGCTGAGGAGTACTTCTGTCTGTAATAAAGCTCTTTTGTGGGGAAATCTCATTCTGATCGGCTGCGCCTAACTCCCCAGTGGGTGGGCCTATGCCCTCCCAGCCCCACCCATGGCTGCACCCTTGCTCAGTCGTGAAATCCATAGATTATGGCCTAATGAATTTATTTCAATAGACTAATTTCCTTATATGAATTGTAACTGAGTAAAATCTTTGAAATTGTTGCATGTTGCGTTTATATTTTTGTTTAGCACACATACATAAATAGATAAATACATACATAGATAAATAGATAAATACATACATACATACATACCACAGGAGGTTGATGGCACCTTAATTGGGGAGGACGGGTTCGTGGTAATGGCTGGAGCGGAATCAGTGGAATGCTATCAAATATATCAAACATATAGTTTCCATGTGTTTGATGCCATTCCATTTGTTCCGTTTCAGACATCATTACGAGCCGTCCTCCCCTCAGCAGCCTCCACTGACACATACATCGAGGCGGAACTTGTGTACTGTAACTATAAGCGTCTAGGTGGGTGGGTCAGTGTGTGTACAGGTGGGACAGGAGGGTGAGAGCGAGGCTGTATACCATAGCAGTTTAGAGGAGGGGGAGGAACTCCAGATGTTCTGCTGTCTCAGGATGTCTCTGCAAAATGCTGGCAGCCCCAGCAGGCACTGCAGAGCAGAGTTCATGAAGCAGGTGTTGCCAATATTAGGCAACCTGTGGGAAAGAAGCCATCAGATACACACTAATATCTGAACTGTGGACCAAAGGTAAAGTAATGAATGTATTTGTAAGGCATGAACACAAGATAACTCTGAGTACCACACTGAATTATTTAAAACAAAAAGCAGAGCTCAGAGATAAGAGTAGGTGTGTGTGTGTGTGTGTGTGTGTGTGTGTGTGTGTGTGTGTGTGTGTGTGTGTGTGTGTGTGTGTGTGTGTGTGTGTGTGTGTGTGTGTGTGTGTGTGTGTGTGTGTGTGTGTGTGTGTGTGTGTGTGTTTGTTTTACCCGAAGAGCTTGGTGTTGTCTTCGCCCTCGTCTGTGCAGCTCTGCTCCCCCAGCTGGGTGCTACTCTTGCTGACCAGGTTGGGGAGGCGAGCCATGGCTTCCCGAGACCTGACCAATGGCCTGGAGGAAGAGAGACAGGGTAGAGGCCTCAGTAGCAGTAGCTCAACACCAATCCGTCTGTTTGAACACTGTTTTAATGTACAGGCATACATATATTCCTTACCATGTCAGGGTGTGAGTGACCACTCTTATGTAGAGTTGAGTGAGATGAAGGTGGCTATTGTCTACAGTACTTACCTCTCCAAGGAGACAGAGGAAGCCTTCAGGTCAATGGAGGCCTCTGCAGAGAGAGACAGAGAGACGGAGAGCGGTAAGAGAGAAGCTTTGTCAAAGATGAATTGAGAAAAATAGCACCAAAAAATGGCACCCGTTTACAGACCTGCAATGCCAGCAAATAGGGGTATCATTCTCTTTGGAACAACTGCTCCCACCTCTTTGACCTCAGAGCTCATAAGATCTCTGTAAAGACACACAGACATATGCATTAGGTTAGCTATATTATATTGGCTTTTTCATTTCAATGGTTGGCATGAAATGTGATATCAGGCTGCAGTACCTGGCAGTCTCACTGTCTTTGTTGGTCTCTCCATGGTGGTCCAGGGGGTTTGGAGAGGAGGACTGGGGGGCAGGGGAGGAGACGTGGGTTGTGGAGGAAGGGCAGGCAGGACTGGGGGGAGTGGCAGAGGAGGAAAACTGAGTTGAGACAGCCAGGGAAACAGAAGATGCACTAAAAGGGGAGGAGGTCTGTGATCCTTCCTCTGAAGAAGAAGAAGAAGAAGAAGAAGAGAGAGATGACATGTGGAGAGAGGAGAGGCAAGAGAGGCCGAAGAACTTGGAGAGAGTGGAAGGGGATCTGGCAGGGGATCCAGGGGGTGAGGGGGATGGAGTGCCGATTGGTGTTCGGCCAGACAAGGGGTTGAGGGGCGTCAGAGATGTTGTAGACGGTTTCAAATGGAAAGAAGAGACAAAGGAAGAATCAAGTTGGTCGTGATCCTTTACGTTCTTCTTCTCCCGGTTTTTCCAAACTGACGCAGTTACCATGCTGGCATCCAATGACGTCAGTTTGGGTGGGATTGGGAACGGCGATGGACAGCGGCTCCCAATCCCGAGGCGAACTCTGCACTTCTTTTTCTGTTTGGAGAAACATTATATATGTTATATTTGAACTAGCAGCAAATGTCACAAATTGCCTAGTAATATAAAGGTAAAATAAAAAAAATAAACATTATCTGACCATAAAATAAAGAATTTGTCGCCCAATCATATTGAATTCTGTATCATAGGCAGACAAATAGCAAAAATAAAACCATTGTAACCATCATACAGTTATACCCTCTGTCCCAAATCCTGCCATTTGGCACACATAAATAGACAATGAAACAACTAGGAATAGCTGAAAAGAATAGAATATACTCTAAAGCGTAACAGAATTAGACAAATTCTAGCCCAGAATAGACATATACCTTTTTACAGCAACACAAACATCCCATTTCAGTGTATTTGTAGACTATGCCTGGGTTTGCAGAACATCAAAATATGTTGCCTATTTCACATTGTGATGTCATAAACCAAATGATGATGCGCCTGTCTATGCGTTACCAGCGTAAATAGCCAACAAATCACACACACCAAAATGTTGAAAAATAATTAACAAAATGAATTTATCGTGTATTCAGAGTTGGGATATGGGAAGAGTCTAGGACATTCGAAGTAACGTTACTGTCTATCAGAATCAAAACAACTTTTATTGGCCAAGTGGCCTACATTCACACATTCACAGAATTTGACTCGATGAATTGGTGCTGCCAGCAATAGACAAACGTAAAGACACATTTACAGCCTATACAATATACAGTAAACATAAAACATATTTATTAGCTTCTATCTTCTTAAGATACTTGAGAGTAACATTTTATTATGGAAAGTAAAATGCCTATTTCACTTCAGTTGACGATCATCTGATACAGATCGAACGTAGCTTTGCAATGGTTGTTAGGAGGACCTTTGAAATAGAAAAGGAGAGCTGGACACTCTAACTCAGACTCAATAATTTAATAACCTAATATTGTCACGTTCTGACCTTTATTTCCTTGTTTGTCATTATTTAGTATGGTCAGGGCGTGAGTTGGGGTGGGCAGTCTATGTTTGTTTTTCTATGATTTGGGGATTTCTATGTTTCGGCCTAGTATGGTTAGTTGTCTCTGATTGAGAATCATACTTAGGTAGCCTGGGTTGCACTGTTTGTTTGTGGGTGATTGTTTGTTTCAGCGCAGTTCGCATTAGCGTCACGGTTGTTATTTCGTTTATTGTTTTTGTATAGGGTTTTAGTGTTCAGTGTTTTCTTTATTAAAATTAATGATGAACACATACCACGCCGCATTTTGGTCCTCCGATCCATCTCGCCTCTCCTCTTCAGATGAAGAGGACGACCGTGACAAATATCCAACCTTTCCGACCGACAAACTGTCTTCATCAGCGTATACCGTCAGGAGCACCTTAACACAGATGGATATATTAATCTCTGACCGTACCTCATTGAAAAGGTGCCACTCGCCTCCCGGTTGGCGCAGTACTGTACTGCAGCGCCAGCTGTGCCATCAGAGACTCTGGGTTCGCGCCCAGGCTCTGTCGTAACCGGCAGCGACCGGGAGGTCCATGGGGCGACGCAGAATTGGCCTAGCGTCGTCCAGTAACCACTGGACCATAGGACTGCTGAGTATTGTAAGTATTAGTATTGACTGTTCATCATTGTTGTCTGTTGTGACTCCTAGCTGGGTCAGATGGAGAAGGCCAACTCTTGCATGAAGCAGCTGAAGAGGCAGCTTGAGGAGGCTGAGGAGGAGGCCACACGTGCCAACGCCTACCACAGGAAGCTGCAGAGGGAGCTGGACGATGCCACTGAGGCCAGCGAGGGTCTCAGACGTGAGGTCAACACACTCAAGAGCCGCCTCAGGTATTTAGAGCCCCCCCCACACACACACACACACACAAACAGTTGTGTATATTGGCCAAATTGATGGTCCTCGTTACTAATACCTCTCCACCTCTCCTGGCCCCCTCTGTCCCCTGCAGGCGTGGAGGCCCCATCAGTTTCTCCTCCAGCCGCTCAGGCAGGCGTCAGCTGCAGGTGGAGGGAACATCGCTCTACCTCCTATCTGACAATGAGGTGGAAAACAAGACCACGGACGCCAATGCCAACGAGACGCCAGCAGCTCCCCAACCAGAGTAGACGCGCTCCCTCCAGCCCACACGCAGCATGGCCTCTGCCCCCACAAACCTTACCCCTGTCCTCCTAACCCCAGACACCAGCAGTGGACCCCACTACTCTGCCTTACCCTTCTATGGCAAGCTGCAGGGCCAAGCAAATCCATCATCTCCTCTATATGAATATACCGCACATCCAGCCTTGGATTCATTTTTAACATCAATTGCAGATAAAAGTGCATTTAAATTGCATAGGCGTCTGAGTGTGCATAGGCACTCGAAAACAAGTAGCAGGAGTTTACCATAATTATGTTAAGCTACTTCCCTGGAACAGCCATTAGAATCAAACAGCCCTCTTGCTAGAATTAACCTCTGTCATTTCAGCTGGTTTACTGGCACACAGGTGGACGACTCACACAAGTCGGTAAAAACATGTCTTTCATGATTGTACAGTATTGGACCAGGAAATGTAAAACAAAGCACAGCATAAGCGAGGGAATTATTTTTAATTGGTAGCCTAAATGATGATCCCACCAAATGTTTTCATCAAAACCACCACTGTCATAGAGATACTGCAATCCACTTAGTTTAGTATATAAATAACTGTGAATAACTCTTTGGTAGCAGGTTTGTAGTAAATTAGATTGTACCATGCCATGTTGCCTCAGCATTCCCCCTATATATATGACCAGCAAAAGACCCTGTTAACTTTACCAATATAACCTTGTCCAATAACCCACCATTTTATATTTGACATATCAATCTACTTTAAGTGGTGTACGATAATGTGTGGAATTAGGTTTGTCAGACTTGGAACAAAGGCCCTTTTTTCAGAAAGACAGCCCAAATGTGTGCTTGACTGTCACACCCTGACCATAGTTTGCTTTGTATGTTTCTATGTTTTGTGTGATCTGAGTGGGCATTCTATGTTGGATGTCTTGTCTGTTTCTGTGTTTGGGCCTGATATGGTTCTCAATCAGAGGCAGGTGTTAGTCATTCTCTCTGATTGGGAACCATATTTAGGGAGCCTGTTTGGTTTTTTTATTTTATTTTTTTATTTGATTTCACCTTTATTTAACCAGGTAGGCTAGTTGAGAACAATTTCTCATTTGCAACTGCGACCTGGCCAAGATAAAGCATAGCAGTGTGAACAGACAACACAGAGTTACACATGGCGTAAACAATTAACAAGTCAATAACACAGTAGAAAAAAAGGGGAGTCTATACATTGTGTGCAAAAGGCATGAGGAGGTAGGCGAATAATTACAATTTTGCAGATTAACACTGGAGTGATAAATGATCAGATGGTCATGTACAGGTAGAGATATTGGTGTGCAAAAGAGCAGAAAAGTAAATCAATTTAAACAGCATGGGGATGAGGTAGGTAAAAATGTGTGGGCTATTTACCGATAGACTATGTACAGCTGCAGCGATCGGTTAGCTGCTCAGATAGCAGATGTTTGAAGTTGGTGAGGGAGATAAAAGTCTCCAACTTCAGTGATTTTTTTTTTGTTGCAATTCGTTCCAGTCACAGGCAGCAGAGAACTGGAACGAAAGGCGGTGTTGGGGTTTGTGGGTGATTGTTCCTGTCTTTGTGTTGGTTACACCAGATAGGGCTGTTTTCGTTTTTTCACGTTTTTGTATATTGTTCTATTTTCATCTTTATTAAAGATGTATCACAATAACCACGCTGCGTTTTGGTCCGCCTCTCCTTCAACAGAAGAATCCCGTTACATTGACATACTATAATATTGCTATGTATAATTCTGGCTATTCAGTTATGTTTTCTGTACCATGTACAAAATACTTAACTCAAAAAGGTCTCTTTGACATCTCGTGTCACCTTAATTTCAATACATTACAAATGGCTGAATAATATTCGCATGATTTACAGAAGGGTAATTCATGTTTTATTGAGTGTTAGAGCGTTGGTTTTAATTCAGTGGTTCAGGGAAGAGCAATCGATCAATTTGAATATGCACACTTGTTGATGCCTTGATTATTAAATGTTAAACATAAATTACCATTTTGTAAATGACTAATTACATATTTGAGGTCTTTATTATTTTAAACCAGAACAAATTGGGGGGAAAAAAGGTTTATCTGTTTCTTTTGAAAGACAATAAAGACATGAGGGGAAAAAAGTGTATCGTGTTTGAACCAGTTTCATAGCTTTAGTGTCATATTATACCATAAGCACCTCTCCCATCGTGTTGGTGTGAACCAGTGTTATAACAGAATGATTTATGGAGCCTTCTGTCTGCCAGGCAGAAAGTAGGATTCCATTGGGTTCAAAGCTTTAACATCCTGAAGGTTGTTATTAGTGGACTGGCTGTTGACGACCAGGTATTCATCATCTCCTTTTATTTCTTGTATTTCTAGACTTTTTTTGTTGCTGTTGTAAAAGACCAATAAACATATCCGTTATAGAAAACATATTTTTTCTTCTATATTTCTTGTGCAACACATTGATGTCCTCTTAGTCTTTCCCACAGTAGTTGTGGGTCAAGACTGTCTCCAAACTGATATGTGATGTATGGTCTATGTTACATTACCATTCATTGTTCCCTTACTTCATTGTATTTGTGGTTACATTAAAACCCTGAGGGAGTGCGTAGATAGACTGTGCACAGACACACAATATTGTTGTAATATTAACTTTTTCCTATTTTTACCCAACATGAATGAATGATAGAGATTGCCTCTTATACAGTGCATTCAGAACGTATTCACACCCCTTGAATTTTTCCACATGTTATGTTACAGCCTTATTCAAAATGGATCTAAAAAATCATCAATCTACACACAATACCCCATAATGACAAAGTGGAGACAGGTTTTTAGACATTGTAGCAAATGTATACAAAATAAAAACAGAAATACTTGTACATGATTGTACATGGTTTGGAACGGCACACACCTGTCTATTTATTTAATTTATTTTTGATTTCACCTTTATTTAACCAGGTAGGCAAGTTGAGAACAACTTCTCATTTACAATTGCGACCTGGCCAAGATAAAGCAAAGCAGTTCGACATACAACAACACAGAGTTACACATGGAGTAAAACAAACATGCAGTCAATAATAAGGTATAAACAAGACTATATACGATGTGAGCAAATGAGGTGAGATAAGGGAAGTAAAGGCAAAAAAAGGCCATGGTGGCAAAGTAAATACAATATAGCAAGTTAAACACTGGAATGGTAGATTTGCAGTGGAAGAATGTGAAAAGTAGAAATAGAAATAATGGGGTGCAAAGGAGCAAAATAAATAACATAAATACAGTAGGGAAAGAGGTAGTTGTTTGGGCTAAATTATAGGTGGGCTATGTACAGGTGCAGTAATCTGTGAGCTGCTCTGACAGTTGGTGCTTAAAGCTAGTGAGGGAGATAAGTGTTTCCAGTTTCAGAGATTTTTGTAGTTCGTTCCAGTCATTGGCAGCAGAGAACTGGAAGGAGAGGCGGCCAAAGAAATAATTGGTTTTGGGGGTGACCCTAGAGATATACCTGCTGGAGCGCGTGCTACAGGTGGGTGATGCTATGGTGACCAGCGAGCTGAGATAAGGGGGGACTTTACCTAGCAGGGTCTTGTAGATGACATGGAGCCAGTGGGTTTGGCGACGAGTATGAAGCGAGGGCCAGCCAACGAGAGGGTACAGGTCACAATGGTGGGTAGTATATGGGGCTTTGGTGACAAAACGGATTGCACTGTGATAGACTGCATCCAATTTGTTGAGTAGGGTATTGGAGGCTATTTGTAAATGACATCGCCGAAGTCGAGGATGGTAGGATGGTCAGTTTTACAAGGGTATGTTTGGCAGCATGAGTGAAGAATGCTTTGTTGCGAAATAGGAAGCCAATTCTAGATTTAACTTTGGATTGGAGATGTTTGATGTGGGTCTGGAGGGAGAGTTTACAGTCCAACCAGACACCTAGGTATTTGTAGTTGTCCACGTATTCTAAGTCAGAGTAGTGATGTTGGACAGGCGGGCAGGTGCAGGCAGCGATCGGTTGTAGAGCATGCATTTAGTTTTACTTGTATTTAAGAGCAATTGGAGGCCACGGAAGGAGAGTTGTATGGTATTGAAGCTTGCCTGGAGGGTTGTTAACACAGTGTCCAAAGAAGGGCCAGAAGTATACAGAATGGTGTCGTCTGCGTAGAGGTGGATCAGAGACTCACCAGCAGCAAGAGCGACATCATTGATGTATACAGAGAAGAGAGTCGGTCCAAGAATTGAACCCTGTGGCACACCCATAGAGACTGCCAGAGGTCCGGACAGCAGAGCCTCCGATTTGACACACTGAACTCTATCAGAGAAGTAGTTGGTGAACCAGCCGAGACAATCGTCTGCCGACGAGGATGTGGTGATTGACAGAGTCAAAAGCCTTGGCCAGATCAATGAATACGGCTGCACAGTCATGTTTCTTATCGATGGCGGTTAATATATCGTTTAGGACCTTGAGCGTGGCTGAGGTGCACCCATGACCAGCTCTGAAACCAGAGAAGGTATGGTGAGATTCGAAATGGTCGCTAATCTGTTTGTTGACTTGGCTTTCGAAGACCTTAGAAAGGCAGGGTAGGATAGATATAGGTCTGTAGCAGTTTGGGTCAAGAGTGATCCCCCCCCTTTAAAGAGGGGGATGACCGCAGCTGCTTTCCAATCTTTGGGAATCTCAGACGACACGAAAGAGAGGTTGAACAGGCTAGTAATAGGGGTGGCAACTATTTCGGCAGATCATTTTAGAAAGAAGGGGTCCAGATAGTCTAGCCCGGCTGATTTGTAGGGGTCCAGATTTTGCAGCTCTTTTAGAACATCAGCTGACTGGATTTGGGAGAAGGAGAAATGGGGAAGGCTTGGGCGAAATGCTGTGGGGGGTGCAGTGCTGTTGACCGGGGTAGGAGTAGCCAGGTGGAAAGCATGACCAGCCGTAGAAAAATGCTTATTGAAATTCTCAATTATAGTGGATTTATCAGTGGTGACAGTATTTCCTATCTTCAGTGCAGTGGGCAGCTGGGAGGAGGTGTTCTTATTCTCCATGGACTTTACAGTGTCCCAGAACTTTTTTGAGTTAGTGTTGCAGGAAGCAAATTTCTGCTTGAAAAAGCTAGCCTTGGCTTTTCTAACTGCTTGTGTATACTGGTTTCTAGCTTCCCTGAACAGCTGCATATCACGGGGGCTGTTCGATGCTAATGCAGAATGCCATAGGATGTTTTTGTGTTGTTTAAGGGCAGTCAGGTCTGGGGAGAACCAAGGGCTATATCTGTTCGTGGTTCTAAATTTCTTGAATGGGGCATGCTTATTTAAGATGGGTAGGAAGGCATTTAAAAAAAAAAACAGGCATCCTCTACTGACGGGATGAGATCAATATCCTTCCAGGATACCCCGGCCAGGTCGATTAGAAAGGCCTGTATAAGAAAGGTCTATATAAGGTCCCAGTTCACAGTGCATGTCAGAACAAAAACCAAACCATGTGTCACGACTTCCGCCGAGGTTGGCTCTCCTGCCCGTTCAGGCGGTGCTCGGCGGTCGTCGTCACCGTCCTACTAGCCACTACCGATCCCTTTTCGTGTATCTGTTGGTTTTGTCTGATTGGTTTCACCTGTGTGTTGTTTAGTTAATTAGTGTCTGTATATAATGTAGGTTGTCCCACCCTTGTTTTGTGCGGGATTGTTTATTTTGACATTCATTTTTCGTCTGTCGGTGTTATTGTGTTTCTTATTCTCCGGTTAGTCTGTTATCCTGTGTTGGATAATTTCACCCTGTGTGTGTTTGGGTTGACCGTGTTTGTTTTGTTCACCGGAGAATAAACTCTATATCGCATTCTGCTCTCTGCGCCTGATTCCACCCACCTTGATTAGACGTGACAGAATCCCGCACCCGCCATGGAATCAGCAGGAGCAGCAGCGTCTCCTCTCCCATCGATGGAAGAGAGGGTCCTCCATCATACCAGCGTGCTTCACCGGATTGGTTCTGCTATGGACCAAATGATGGAGAGAATGGATCGATGGGAGAGGAGTGGCCTCCCCACCTCACCTCTAGCAACCCCTTCTCCAGCACCTCCTGTTTCTGCGACCACATCTGGCTCTGGGGCTCTTCGGCTGACACTCCCACGGGAGTTTGACGGATCGGCGGCTGGGTGCCAGGGTTTCCTCCTTCAGCTGGAACTATACCTGGCTACCGTGCGTCCTGCTCCCTCTGGAGAGGAGAGCGTGTGCGCCCTCGTCTCCTGCTTGACTGGGCGAACCCTCGAGTGGGCCAACGCAGTGTGGAATGGTCCGGACACTGGAACTATACCTGGCTACCGTGCGTCCTGCTCCCTCTGGAGAGGAGAGCGTGTGCGCCCTCGTCTCCTGCTTGACTGGGCGAGCCCTCGAGTGGGCCAACGCAGTGTGGAATGGTCCAGACACGGCTAAGGATAATTACCCAGAGTTCACCCGCCGATTCCGAGCTGTTTTTGACCATCCACCCGAGGGTCGGGCGGCGGGTGAACGGCTGTTTCACCTGCGTCAGGAGACGAGGAGCGTACAGGATTTTGCCCTAGAGTTTAGGACTTTGGCAGCAGGAGCAGGATGGAACGACAGGGCCTTGATTGATCATTTTAGATGTAGTCTCAGTGAGGACGTCCGCAGGGAGCTGGCATGTCGGGACACCACATTCACTCTGGATGGACTTATCGATCTGGCTATCCGTCTCGACAACCTGCTGGCTGCTCGCGGGCGTTCGGATCAGGTCCTGTCGTTTCCAATCCCCAGCCCCCCTGTTCCTATCCCTATGGAATTAGGAGGTACGGCTTCAAGGGGGACCGGAGGAGGAGTGTCCTCCTGCACCAGTTGTGGTCGACGAGGGCACACGTCCGACCGGTGCTGGAGGAACTCGCCTAGGAGTCGGGAGGACAGGCGGAACACTGCTCGATCACCCCAGGTGAGTAAGCACCAAACTCATTCATTCATTCATGTGTTTGTATTGATTTCTTTCCCTGGGTTTTCCCCCTCTCTACAGCATAAGGCGCTAGTCGATTCAGGCGCAGCTGGGAATTTTATGGATCGTGGGCTTGCGTTAAGGCTAGGGATTCCCCTGGTGTCGTTAGATCGACCTTTCCCCGTGCACTCCTTAGATAGCCGACCATTAGGGTCAGGAGTAATTAGGGAGGCTACGGTGCCGCTGGACATGGTAACGCAGGGTGATCATAAGGAGCAGATTAGCCTGTTCCTTATAGATTCACCTGCGTTTCCAGTGGTGTTGGGGGTTCCCTGGTTAGCTCAACACAGCCCGGTGATTTTCTGGCGACAGTGGGCTCTAAAGGGGTGGTCAGAGGAGTGTTCAGGTAGGTGTATAGGAGTTGCCGTTGGTGCGACTACGGTGGAGAGTCCAGACCAAGTTTCCACCGTGCGCATTCCCTCTGAATATGCCGATTTGGCTATCGCCTTCAGTAAAGGGAGGGCGACCCAATTACCAACTCATCGTCGAGAGGACTGCGCGATAAACCTTCTGGAAAACGCTGCACTTCCTAGGAGTCACGTGTATCCATTGTCCCAGGAGGAGACAGTTGCGATGGAAACATATGTTTCCGAATCGCTGGGACAGGGGTACATTCAGCCCTCCATATCACCCGTCTCCTCAAGCTTCTTTTTTGTGAAGAAGAAGGATGGAGGTCTGCGTCCGTGTATTGATTATAGAGGTCTAAATTCCATCACAGTGGGGTTTAGTTACCCACTACCTCTCATCGCTACGGCAATGGAATAATTTCACGGGGCTCGATTCTTCACAAAACTGGACCTGAGGAGCGCGTATAATCTGGTACGTATCCGGGGAGGAGATGAGTGGAAGACCGCATTTAGTACTACTTCTGGTCATTATGAGTACTGCGTCATGCCATACGGGTTGAAGAATGCTCCAGCCGTTTTCCAATCCTTCGTAGATGAGATTCTCCGAGACCTGCTCGGGCAGGGAGTGGTAGTGTACATTGATGACATCTTGATCTATTCTGCCACACGCGCGGAGCATGTGTCTCTGGTGCGTAAGGTACTTGGGCGACTACTGGAGCATGACCTGTATTGCAAGGCGGAGAAATGTGAGTTTTTTAAACAGTCCGTTTCCTTCCTGGGGTATCGTATTTCCACCTCCGGGGTGGTGATGGAGGATGATCGCGTTACAGCCGTGCGTAATTGGCCGACTCCGACCACGGTGAAAGAAGTGCAGCGGTTTTTAGGGTTTGCCAATTACTACCGGAGGTTTATCCGGGGTTTTGGTCAGGTGGCTGCTCCCATCACCTCACTGCTGAAGGGAGGACCGGTGCGCTTGCGCTGGTCAGCAGAGGCGGGCAGAGCTTTCAGTCGTCTGAAGGAGCTGTTCACCAATGCGCCCGTGTTGGCGCATCCGGACCCCTCTTTAGCGTTCATAGTGGAGGTGGATGCATCCGAGGCTGGGGTTGGAGCCGTGCTGTCCCAACGCTCGGGCGTGCCATCCAAACTCCGCCCGTGTGCTTTCTTTTCGAGCAAGCTCAGCCCAGCGGAGCGAAACTATGATGTGGGGGACCGGGAGTTGTTAGCTGTAGTAAAGGCTCTGAAGGTGTGGAGACATTGGCTTGAGGGGGCTAAATACCCTTTTCTCATCTGGACTGACCATCGTAATCTCGAGTACATCCGGGCAGCTAAGAGACTAAATCCACGTCAGGCTAGATGGGCCATGTTTTTTACTAGGTTCCAGTTTACCCTCACATATCGACCAGGCTCCCAAAACACCAAAGCTGACGCACTGTCTCGCCTCTATGATACCGAGGAACGGTCAGTAGAGCCAACTCCCATCATTCCACCGTCATGTCTTGTGGCACCGGTGGTATGGGAGGTGGATGCTGAGATAGAGAGGGCCTCACGGTCAGAGCCGGCTCCTCCTAACTGTCCAGTAGGGACCAAGTACGTGCCGAGGGTGGTCCGGGACAAGCTGATTAGGTGGGCTCATACTCTTCCCTCCTCGGGTCATCCTGGTATCAAGAGGACAGTGCAGAGTCTGAGAGGGAGATATTGGTGGCCCACACTGGCTAAAGACGTGAGATTTTATGTCTCCTCCTGCTCAGTGTGTGCTCAGAGCAAGGCTCCTCGGCACCTACCTAGAGGGAAATTACAACCCCTCCCCGTTCCACAACGGCCGTGGACACATTTATCGGTGGATTTTCTTACCGACCTTCCCCCGTCCCAGGGAAGTACTACGATCCTGGTCGTTGTGGATCGGTTTTCTAAGTCCTGTCGTCTCATTCCGTTGCCTGGTCTTCCTACGGCCCTGCAGACTGCTGAGGCTTTGTTTACCCATGTCTTCCGGCACTATGGGGTGCCTGAGGACATCGTCTCTGATCGGGGTCCCCAATTCACATCCAGAGTGTGGAGGGCGTTTATGGAGAGACTGGGGGTCTCGGTTAGCTTAACCTCAGGTTTTCACCCCGAGAGTAATGGGCAGGTGGAGCGCGTTAACCAGGATGTGGGCAGGTTTCTGCGGTCCTATTGTCGGGACCGGCCTGGTGAGTGGGCTAGGTATGTTCCATGGGCCGAACTAGCCCAGAACTCCTTACGCCACTCCTCTACTAACTTGTCTCCTTTTGAGTGTGTGTTAGGTTACCAGCCGGTCCTGGCTCCATGGCATCAGAGTCAGACCGAGGCTCCTGCGGTGGAGGAATGGGTACAGCGCTCCAAGGACACCTGGAACGCCGTTCAGGACTCATTACGGTTAGCGGGAGAACGGCAGAAGAGGAGCGCTGACCAGCACCGCAGTGAGACCCCCGTGTTTGCACCGGGGGACAGGGTCTAGCTCTCGACCCGAAACCTGTCTCTCCGCCTGCCCTGTCGGAAGCTGGGGCCGCAGTGTGTGGGGCCGTTCAAAGTCCTGAGGAGAATAAACGAGGTGTGTTATAGGTTACAACTTCCTAGGTATTACCGTATTAACCCCTCGTTTCACGTGTCTCTCCTCAGGCCGGTGGTGGCTGGTCCCCTGCAAGAAGGTGAGGTGTCTGAGGTCCCTCCGCCCCCTCTGGACATCGAGGGGCCCCCGGCGTATACAGTTCAAGGCATTCTGGATTCGAGACGCCGGGTGGGGGGCCTACAGTACCTCGTGGACTGGGAGGGGTACGGCCCGGAGGAGAGATGCTGGGTTCCGGTGAGGGACATTTTGGACCCTTCTCTCATGATAGAATTCCACCGCCTCCACCCGGATCGCCCAGCACCTCGTCCTCCGGGTCGTCCTAGAGGACGGTGGCGGCGCAGCGGGAGCCTGGGGGGGGGGGGTACTGTCACGACTTCCGCCGAGGTTGGCTCTCCTGCCCGTTCAGGCGGTGCTCGGCGGTCGTCGTCACCGTCCTACTAGCCACTACCGATCCCTTTTCGTGTATCTGTTGGTTTTGTCTGATTGGTTTCACCTGTGTGTTGTTTAGTTAATTAGTGTCTGTATATAATGTAGGTTGTCCCACCCTTGTTTTGTGCGGGATTGTTTATTTTGTCATTCATTTTTCTTCTGTCGGTGTTATTGTGTTTCTTATTCTCCGGTTAGTCTGTTATCCTGTGTTGGATAATTTCACCCTGTGTGTGTTTGGGTTGACCGTGTTTGTTTTGTTCACCGGAGAATAAACTCTATATCGCATTCTGCTCTCTGCGCCTGATTCCACCCACCTTGATTAGACGTGACACCATGAGGTCGAAGGAATTGTCCTCCATCCTTCCTAAATGGAAGAAGTTTGGAACCCCAAAGACTCCTATAGCTGGCCGCCTGGTCAAACTGAGCTATCAGGAACCTGATGGTCACTATGACAGAGCTCCAGAGTTCCTCTGTGGAGATTAGAGAAACCTCCAGAAGGACAACCATCTCTGCAGCACTCCACCAACCAGGTCTTTATGGTAGAGTGGTCAGACGGAAGCCACTTCTCAGTAAAAAGCACATGACAGCACGCTTGGAGTTTGCCAAAACCCACCTAAAGACTCTCAGACCATGAGAATCAAGATTCTCTGGTCTGATGAAACCAAGATTGAACTCTTTGGCCTGAATGCCAAGCGCCATGTCAGGAGGAAACCTGGCACCATTTCTACGGTGAAGCATGGCGGTGGCAGCATCATGCTGTGGGGATGTTTTTCAGCAGCAAGGACTGGTAGACTAGTCAGAATCGAGGGAAAGATGAACGGCACAAAGTACAGAGAGATGCTTGATGAAAACCAGCTCCAGAGCGTTCGGGATCTCAGACTGGGCCGAAGGTTCACCTTCCAACAGGACAACGACCCTTAGCACACAGCCAAGACAAACGCAGGGGTGGCTTGGGGACAAGTCTCTGAATGTCCTTGAGTGGCCCAGCCAGAGCCCGGACTTGAACCTGATTGAACATCTCTGGAGACCTGAAAATAGCTGTGCAGCGATGCTCCCCATCCAACCTGAAAGAGCTTGAGAGGATCTGCAGAGAAGAATGAGAGAAACTCCCCAAATACAGATGTGCTAAGCTTATAGCGTCATACCCAAGAAAACTTTAGGCTGTAATCGCTGCTAAAGGTGCTTCAACAAAGTACTGAGTAAAGGGTCTGAATACTTATGTAAATGTGATAGTTTAGCTTTATGTTTCCTTGAAAAAGTTGCAAAAAAAATCTAAAAACCTGTTTTTGCTGTCATTATGGGGTAGATAACAATAATTGAATCCATTTTGGAATAAGGCTGTAACTTAACTAAATGTGGAACAAGTCAAGGGATCTGAATACTTTCTGAATGCACTGTAGGTACATTTATTCACTACCATGTACAGTAAAAGAACATTAATTGCACTCGGTCGGTGAGATGTTTTATATTTATATAATTGTAAACATACAGTAGATGGCCTAGAGTGGGTACATGCTTTGTGGTGTAGGCTGTTTCTTCTGGTGGTCTAGGGCAGCCTGATGTCCAGGTGGTCTAGGGCAGCCTGGTGTTCTGGTGGTCTAGGGCAGCCTGGTGTTCTGGTGGTCTAGGGCAGCTTGGTGTCCAGGTGGTTTAGGGCAGTGTGATGTCCTAATGGTCTAGGATAGTCTGATGGTGGTCTAGGGCAGCTTGATGGTGGTCTAGGATAGTCTGATGGTGGTGTAGGGCAGCTTGATGGTGGTGTAGGGAGGCTTGATGGTGGTCTAGGGCAGCTTGATGGTGGTGTAGGGCAGCTTGATGGTGGTCTAGGGCAGCTTGATGGTGGTCTAGGGCAGCTTGATGGTGGTCTAGGGCAGCTTGATGGTGGTATAGGGCAGCTTGATGGTGGAGTAGGGCAGCTTGATGGTGGTGTAGGGAGGCTTGATGGTGGTCTAGGGCAGCTTGATGGTGGTGTAGGGCAGCTTGATGGTGGTCTAAGGCAGTTGATGGTGGTCTAAGGCAGCTTGATGGTGGTGTAGGGCAGCTTGATGGTGGTGTAACGCAGCTTGATGGTGGTCTAGGGCAGCTTGATGGTGGTATAGGGCAGCTTGATGGTGGAGTAGGGCAGTCTGATGGGGGTGTAGGGCAGCTTGATGGTGGTCTAAGGCAGCTTGATGGTGGTCTAAGGCAGTTGATGGTGGTGTAGGGCAGCCTAATTCGATTAATCTGATGTTTCTTGGTGTGTGGTACGTGCTACTCCAGGTGGTCCCTGAGCGCTGTGCCTCTCCCTGAGTTTAATGATGGGTTCTCCTGGTGCTTCTCCTGGTAGTGAGGGGCCTGGTCTCCTTCACCTTCTCTACTTCAATGAGAAATGACAGGGAGATCTTACATGTACATACAATGTCTGAAAAATAACACATACAGAGGGATCACAGGTTAAAGGGATAACTCTTAATGCGTGGTCAAGGAATCATCTTTCTAGCTTTGGTAAACACTTTTTTTTTCTTGATAACTCATTGTCGTCATTGACTCCATTTGTGACATTCTTCTCAAATTTGTGGCCTAGAGCCTTACCTGCAGACATAGAACAGGATGTAGGCAGTCTGTGCAATCTCCTTCAGCACAGTGGCCTCATCTGTCCTCAAGACATGTGCGTCATCCAGGCAGAGCCACCCACTGCCACGGCTGTCCAAAACATCACTGATGTAGTGGCCTAGGGAACAAGGGAAACAAAATAGAGTGTACATTAAGCTTTCATAATTGTGTGTGCGTGCCTGCATACCTGCGTGCCTGCCTACCTGCATGCCTGCCTACCTGCATGCCTGCATACCTGTATACATGTTGTCTCCCAGATGTGAGATCACACTTGACAATTTGTAGATATTGTCTGGCTGGTGTCTCTGTAAGGAAACACATTTAATAATAGGATTGTTATTTTGTCGACAGGATAGGGGTGCCTTCTATAACTGCCTTATCTTGATCCGCCCACTATCTCAACTGGATCTAATTATCTGTTATTTATTTTTCTCTCTCTCTCTCTCTCTCTCTCTCTCTCTCTCCTCACCACAGCGGCTGCCTGCTGCTTTTTCTCACTGTCAGCTGGTTTCTCTAGCTGGTCAGAGGAATTTGAATCTGGTGGGGGTATATCAAATATAGTGTAAATACAAACCAGAAAGTGAAGTGGAAACCCATCAACAAATATACTCTTAACTTCAGCTTCCGACTTGCTTTCCTCAACAGTCCTGTTTCATGAGAGGGTGTTCTGCATGAAGTCAGTAACACAATGTCCTACCTGGTCTATCAAGGGTGCCTTTCGGGGAGTTTGCAGGTGTGTTGTCCATGTTGTTTCTACCCAGGGAGCTTGCCCTGTGTAAATTGATGGCATTGAAAATAAATATCTAGTGTGTGAAAATCATGGTGTGTGTTGGCTACTCAATGTGCAATGTCCCCAAACAGAGTGTAAACCAACCTGGCTCCATACTGGACATGGGCTGTCTTCCCACATACGGCTGGGAGGGTTATTTCTGCAGGGATGGACATGGGATCATCCAACTTCTCTGGCTCCCAGTAGCCTGCAGTAAATCGCTTGATATGAAGCATTAGGACCCTGCTCAGAGACAGACAGGCAGGCAGGCAGGCATTCACAAAGACAGACAGACAGACAGACAGACAGACAGACAGACAGACAGACAGACAGACAGACAGACAGACAGACAGACAGACAGACAGACAGACAGACAGACAGACAGACAGACAGACAGACAGACAGACGACCAGGCAGGCATTCACACAGACAAAGGAATCAGTCTTGTACTCAATTCAATAACCCAGTTTGGTGAGTTAGATCAGGACTGTCAATTGCAATCTGAGATGATGATGGGGGGACTCACCGGGGCAGCGTGAGGAAGTGCCTAGTCACAGATGCTGTGCTGCCTGAGCACACCCTGCATGCACACTCTAACGCAGATGGCTAGGTGACAAAGGATAGCAATACAATTATGAACATTATGACATTAATGATAGTGTTCCTTGACATACTAACTCTTGGTTTAAGCTAAGTGCTGACCTTAAAGTAGAGGTCCAGGCTGTGTGTCAGGTAATGGCTCAGGCTCAGTGACAGGTGATTATAATCCTCCTGACCATACACTATAACTCCACAGCTTCAGAAGTACGGAGAGAAATGCATCAGCTATCCAACACAAACCTTTTGATCCCTCTACACACTATCTTAATGCTTTACCTCTGTATCCTGCATGTTATGCTGACATTAAACCTCCTCACAAATGTGATGAAGACATCAAGGTACACCGTATACAAATGACAGCTGTTACCTGGTGCAGGTACGGGAAGTCTTCAGCTTGAATTCTAACTGCTTCACGGGGCAGGTGTATGGCTCTGGTGAGCCCTTTAATGCCATACCCTCCTCCTTCAGCTGAAAGAGGAGGAGCAACACACATTCATGGGCATCCTAAGAGAAGAATGGGAAAGAAGCAGAAAATACATAAACAACTACAACTGAAACAGAGCTGAGGAAAAACACTGTCACGTGTCCCAGGTTTATTGTTAAGTGAGTCTTTTAGCAAATAATATCTTACCTGTTCATAGTCTTCCTCATAGTCCTCATTGACAACGGAAAGGCAGCGCTTGACTGTTTGAAGGATTTTCTTATTTTCCTTGTTCTTAGCATTAACAGTGCCTCCAGAAAGCCTGGCCTGATGTAACTTGGCAAAGCAGCTGTGGAGGGAGACAAAGAGCATGCATTCAGGTTTCAATCTCTCACCTTGGCCACAGATTAGCTCTGTGCTTCTACTTGAGCTTCTGGTCAAATATGATTCAACTCATTCCTGACTGTGACAGGAAATCATCTCTGGTGTTAATCAGAAGCTGAGTTGGGTTTGTTTTTATCTTAAAAATCATGAGACACTAAGAGTGTACGAAGGACAATATATATCCATCCATCCATCCATCCATCCATCCATCCATCCATACATAGACAGATAGATAGATAGATAGATAGATAGATGGATACATACAAACATACATGTGTGTTTGATGCCATTCCATTTGCTCCGTTTCAGACATCATTACAAGCCGTCCTCCCCTCAGCAGCCTCCACTGACACATACATCGAGGCGGAACTTGTGTACTGTAACTATAAGCGTCTAGGTGGGTGGGTCAGTGTGTGTACAGGTGGGACAGGAGGGTGAGAGCGAGGCTGTATACCATAGCAGTTTAGAGGAGGGGGAGGAAATCCAGATGTTCTGCTGTCTCAGGATGTCTCTGCAAAATGCTGGCAGCCCCAGCAGGCACTGCAGAGCAGAGTTCATGAAGCAGGTGTTGCCAATATTAGGCAACCTGTAGGAAAGAAGCCATCAGTTACACACTAATATCTGAACAGTGGACCAAAGGTAAACTAATGAATGGATTTGTAAGGCATGAACACAAGATAACTCTGAGTACCACACTGAATTATTTAAAACAAAAAGCAGATCTCATAGATAAGAGTAGGTTTGTGTGTGTGTGTGTGTAGATGTGTGTGTGTTTTACCCGAGGAGCTTGGTGTTGTCTTCGCCCTCGCCTGTGCAGCTCTGCTCCCCCAGCTGGGTGCTACTCTTGCTGACCAGGTTGGGGAGGCAAGCCATGGCTTCCCGAGACCTGACCAATGGCCTGGAGGAAGAGAGACAGGGTAGAGGCCTCAGTAGCAGTAGCTCAACACCAATCGGTCTGTTTGAACACTATTTTAATGTACAGGCATACATATATTCCTTACCATGTCATGGTGTGAGTGACCACTCTTATGTAGAGTTTAGTGAGATGAAGGTGGCTATTGTATACAGTACTTACCTCTCCAAGGAGACAGAGGAAGTCTTCAGGTCAATGGAGGCCTCTGCAGAGAGAGACCGAGAGACAGAGAGCGGTAAGAGAGAAGCTTTGTCAAAGATGAATTGAGACAAATAGCACCAAAAAATGGCACCCGTTTACAGACCTGCGATGCCAACAAATAGGGGTACCATTCTCTTTGTCTGTGGAACAACTGCCCCCACCTCTTTGACCTCAGAGCTCATAAGATCTCTGTAAAGACACACAGACATATGCATTAAGTTAGGTATATTATATTGTCTTTTTCATTTCAATCTAATGGTGTTGGTTGGCATGAAATTTGATATCAGGCTGCAGTACCTGGCAGTCTCACTGTCTTTGTTGGTCTCTCCATGGTGGTCCAGGGGGTTTGGAGAGGAGGACTGGGGGGCAGGGGAGGAGGAGGAAAACTGAGTTGAGACAGCCAGGGAAACAGAAGAAGCACTAAAAGGGGAGGAGGTCTGTGATCCTTCCAATGAAGAAGAAGAAGAAGAAGAGAGAGATGACATGTGGAGAGAGGAGAGGGAAGAGAGGCCGAAGAACTTGAAGAGAGTCGAAGGGGATCTGACAGGGGATCCAGGGGGTGAGGGGGGTGAGGGAGTGCAGATTGGTGTTCGGCCAGACAAGGGGTCGAGGGGCGTCAGAGATGTTGTAGACGGTTTCAAATGGAAAGAAGAGACAAAGGAAGATTCAAGTTGGTGGTGATCCTTTACGTTCTTCTTCTCCCGGTTTCTCCAAACTGACGCAGTTACCATGCCGGCATCCAATGACGTCAGTTTGGGTGGGATTGGGAACGGCGATGGACAGCGGCTCCCAATCCCGAGGCGAACTCTGCACTTCTTTTTCTGTTTGGAGAAACATTATATATGTTATGTTTGAACTAGCAGCAAATGTCACACCCAAACCACATGATCTGACCATAAAATAAAGAACTCGTCGCCCAATCATATTGAATTCTGTATCATAGGCTAACAAATAGCAAAAATACATGTTTATAAAAATAAAACCATTGTAACCATACAGTTATACCCTCTGTCCCAAATCCTGCCATTTGGCACAAATAAATAGACAATGAAACAACTAGTAATAGCTGAAAAGAATAGAATATACTCTAAATTGTAACAGAATTAGACAAATTCTAGCCCAGAATAGACACATACCTTTTTACAGCAACACAAACATCCCATTTCAGTGTATTTGTAGACTGTGCCTAATTTGACAGAACTTCAAAATATGTTGCCCATTTCACATTGTGATGTCATAAACCAAATTATGATGCGCCTATCTACGCGTTACCAGCATAAATAGTAAACAAATCTCACACACACCAAAATGTTGAAAAATTATTTACAAAATTAATTGATCGTTTATTCAGAGTTATTCCTATTTCATAAAATATACAAAATAACTAGATTCTTGCCAATACACCTGTTTTTTATTGAGAAAACATTGGGTTATCTTTCTCCCACGCTCCCTGGGCCACTGACGTGTGATTGTATGGGATATGGGAAGAGACTAGGACATTCAAAGTAACGTTACTGTCTATCAGAATCAAAACAACTTTTATTGGCCAAGTGGCCTACATTCACACATTCACAGAATTTGACTCGATGAATTGGTGCTGCCATTAATAGACAAACGTAAAGACACATTTACAGCCTATACAATATACAGTAAACATAAAACATATTTATTAGCTTCTATCTTCTTAAGATACTTTAGAGTAACATTTTATTATTGTCACATTCTGACCTTAGTTCCTTTGTTTTGTCTTTTGTTTTAGTATGGTCAGGGCGTGAGTTGGGTGGGTTGTCTGTGTTAGTTTTTCTATGTATTTCTATTTCTGTATTTGGCCTGATATTGTTCTCAATCAGAGGCAGCTGTCAATCGTTGTCCCTGATTGAGAACCATATTTAGGTAGCCTGTTTTCCTTTGTGTTTTGTGGGTGGTTATTTTCAGTCTTTGTGTGTCTGCACCAGACAGAACTGTTTCGGTTATCACTTTGTTGTTTTGTATTTTGAAGTGTTCTTTCATCATTAAATAAGATGAACACTTACCACGCTGTGCTTTGGTCCTCTCCTCCTTCCACCTACGAGGAGAATCGTTACAATTATGGAATGTAAAATGCCTGTTCCACTTCAGTTGACTCTGGTCTGATACAGATCGAACATAGCTTTGCAATGGCTGTTAGGAGGACCTTTGAAAAGGAGAGCTGCACACTCTAGCGCAGACTCAGTCATTTAATAACCTAATATCCAACCTTTCCGACCGACAAGCTGTCTTCATCAGCGTATACTGTTAGGAGCACCTTAACACAGATGGATCTATTAATCTCTGACCGTACCTCATTGAAAAGGTGCCACTCTGCCTAGTGACTGTAAACTAAACAAAAATACTAACGTTAGTACATTTGTTGTATATTTGCTGTTCTGTAAACCCAGTTGGTCACTACCACACCAGTCACAACTGTCAACAGATCATTACATAAATGCAAAGCATCATTTGTTCTCGCAGAGTAGATTGTAGATCCTACTACCACCAGGGAACAATCCATTATTCAGCCCTACCATAAAAAATACTCTTATCTCTCTCACTTTCCCCTCTCTCCTTCATTCCCTGTTTTCCTCTCTCCACCTCTCTCTTCCCCCTCTCCTCCCCCAGATGGACACCCTGACCCTGGAGCTTGTGGCAGAGCGCAACATGACCCAGAAGAGTGAGAATGCGCGCCAGCAGCTGGAGAGGCAGAACAAGGACTTGCGGGCCAAGCTGGGCGAGCTGGAGGGCTCCGTGAAGAGCCGGTTCAAGGCCTCCATCACCGCCCTGGAGGCCAAGATACTGCAGCTGGAGGAGCAGCTGGAGCAGGAGGCTAAGTGAGAAACACAGCAACTCTCTTATAACAACTCCATACCTTATTAGACAAGGTGAAATAGGAGACCAAGACTCAGGAGGAGTTCATGAGGGCCTTAGAACAAGCTCAGCCCGTTGGAAGAGAGGTTCTTGAATGTGATCTAAATGTTAATGTGATCAATGTAATGAGTCAAAAGCAATCTTAAGAGATGTACTTGAAGATCTATGACTGACAGCCTTTGTTACAGTGCGGTTCCTGTGGTGCTCTAACTGTCCTATGACCTCATTCCTCTGTCCTCCTATCAGGGAGCGAGCAGCGGCCAATAAGCTTGTGAGACGGACAGCGAAGAAGCTGAAGGAGGTGTGCATGCAGGTGGAGGACGAGCGCCGCCATTCCGACCAGTACAAGGAACAGGTGAGGAGCTTGTCACTGAAGTTTGGACGTCCCAGATATTAAAGCTACAGTATGTAACTTTTTGGGAGACTTAACCAAATTAACATAGACATTTGAGTTATAGATATTTAATTCTCATTGAAAACAAGTCTAAGAAGCGATAGATCTGTTCTAAGTGCTCCATTTCTATGCTTTGCGTTCTTAAGTTTAGTTTTTGCGTCTTTTACTTTCGGTTTTGTACAACAGCTGAAAATATATAGATTTTTGGTTATGGATTCTCTACACAATGACTGCTTGTTTTGACACAAACAGAAATGAGGTGAATTCTGCAGAGTCCATTTTTAAGATGTTCCACAGCTAAAGAAGGATTTCTATCCAATTCAGTACAACTTGCAAAGGTGGGCCAGGATTGGATAGGTGTGAAGATTTAGGATTGGAGTCTTTCCTACAGTAGGTTAATTCCAGTAACCACTGGACCATAGGACTGCTGAGTATTGTAAGTATTAGTATTGACTGTTCATCATTGTTGTCTGTTGTGATCTTGGCTGGGTCAGATGGAGAAGGCCAACTCTCGCATGAAGCAGCTGAAGAGGCAGCTTGAGGAGGCTGAGGAGGAGGCCACACGTGCCAACGCCTACCGCAGGAAGCTGCAGAGGGAGCTGGACGATGCCACTGAGGCCACTCTCAGCCGTGAGGTCAACACACTCAAGAGCCGCCTCAGGTATTTAGAGCCCCCGCACACACACACACACAAACAGCTGTGTATATTGGCCAAATTGATGGTCCTCTTTACTAATACCTCTCCTGGCCCCCTCTGTCCCCTGCAGGCGTGGAGGCCCCGTCAGTTTCTCCTCCAGCCGCTCAGGCAGGCGTCAGCTGCAGGTGGAGGGAACATCGCTCGACCTCCTATCCGACGATGAGGTGGAAAACAAGACCACGGACGCCAATGCCAACGAGACGCCAGCAGATCCCCAACCAGAGTAGACGAGCTCCCTCCAGGCAACACGCAGCATGGCCTCTGCCCCCACAAACCTTACCCCTGTCCTCCTAACCCCAGACACCAGCAGTGGACCCCACTACTCTGCCTTACCCCTCTATGGCAAGCTGCAGGGCCAAGCAAATCCATCATCTCCTCTATATGAATATACCGCACATCAAGCCTTGGATTCGTTTTTAACATCAATTGCAGATAAAAGTGCATTTAAATTGCATAGGCGTCTGAGTGTGCATAGGCACTCGAAAACAAATAGCAGGAGTTTACCATAATTATGTTAAGCTACTTCCCTGGAACAGCCATTAGAATCAAACAGCCCTCTAGCTAGAATTAACCACTGTCATTTCAGCTGGTTTACTGGCACACAGGTGGACAACTGCACACAAGTCGGTAAAAACATGTGTCTTTCATGATTGTACAGTATTGGACCAGGAAATGTAAAACAAAGCACAGCATAAGCGAGGGAATTATTTTTAAATGGTAGCCTAAATGATGATCCCACCAAATGTTTTCATCAAAACCACCACTGTCATAGAGATACTGCAATCCACTTAGTGGATAAAAATAACTGTGAATAAATCTTTGGTAGCAGGTTTGTAGTAAATTAGATTGTACCACGCCATGTTGCCTCAGCATTCCCCCTATATATATGACCAGCAAAAGACCCTGTTAACTTTACCAATATAACCTTGTCCAATAACCCACCATTTTATATTTGACATATCAATCTACTTTAAGTGGTGTACGTTAATGTGTGGAATTAGGTTTGTCAGACTTGGAACAAAGGCCCTTTTTTTAGAAAGACAGCCCAAATGTGTGCTTGACTGTCACACCCTGACCATAGTTTGCTTTGTATGTTTGTATGTTTTGTTTGGTCAGGGTGTGATCTGAGTGGGCATTCTATGTTGGATGTCTTGTTTGTCTGTTTCTGTGTTTGGGCCTGATATGGTTCTCAATCAGAGGCAGGTGTTAGTCATTGTCTCTGATTGGGAACCATATTTAGGTAGCCTGTTTGGTGTTGGGTTTTGTGGGTGATTGTTCCTGTCTTTGTGTTGGTTACACCAGACAGGGCTGTTTTCGGTTTTTCACATTTCTTGTTAGGAGGTAGGAGACCTGCTCCGACTTCCTGTGCTTACCGGAGAGCGAGAGAGACCGGGCAGGCACCGTGTTATGCTGTGGAGCGCACGCTGTCTCCAGTGCGGGTGCATAGCCCGGTGCGGTATATACCAGCTAATCTTATCGGCCGGGCTAGAGTGGGCATCGAGCCAGGTAAGGTTGGGCAGGCTCGGTGCTCAAGAGCTCCAGTGCACCTGCACGGTCCGGTCTATCCAGTGCCACCTACACGCACCAACCCTCCGGTGGCAGCCCCCCGCACCAGGCTTCCTGTGCGTGTCCAGAGCCCAGTACTCCCTGTTTCTCCTCCCCGCACTCGCCCTGAGGTGCGTGTCCTCGGCCCAGTACCACCAGTGCCGGCACCACGCATCAGGCCGATAGTGCGTCCCGCCTGTCCAGCGCTGCTAGAGCCTTCCTCCTCTCCAGCGCAGCCGGAGTCTCCCGCCTATCCGGCGCTGCCAGAGCTCCCGCCCCTCAGTCCAGAGGCGCCAGAGCCCCTCAGTCCAGAGGAGCCAGAGCCCCTCAGTCCAGCGCTGCCAGAGCCTTCCTCTCCAGTGTTGCCAGAGCCTTCCTCTCCAGCGTTGCCAGAGCTGCCCGTCTGCCCAGTGCCGCCTGAGCTACCCATCTGCCCAGCGCCATCAGAGTTGCCAGTCTGCCCAGCGCTGCCTGAGCTACCCGTCTGCCCAGCGCCATCAGAGTCGCCAGTCTGCCCAGCGCCGCCTGAGCTACCAGTCTGCCCAGTGCCCGCCTGAGCTACCCGTCTGCTCAGCAAATTCAGAGTCGCCAGTCTGCCCAGCGTCGCCTGAGCCACCCGTCTGCCCAGTGCCGCCAGTGCCGCCAGTCTGCAAGGAGCCGCCAGTGCCGCCAGTCTGCAAGGAGCCGCCAGTGCCGCCAGTCTGCAAGGAGCCGCCAGTGCCGGCAGTCTGCAAGGAGCCGCCAGTGCCGCCAGTCTGCAAGGAGCCACCAGTGCCGCCAGTCTGCAAGGAGCCGCCAGTCTGCTAGCAGCCGCCAGTGCCGCCAGTCTGCAAGGTGCCGCCAGTGCCGCCAGTCTGCAAGGAGCCGCCAGTGCCGCCAGTCTGCAAGGAGCCGCCAGTGCCGCCAGTCTGCAAGGAGCCGCCAGTGCCGCCATTCTGCAAGGAGCCGCCAGTGCCGCCAGTCTGCAAGGTGCCGCCAGTGCCGCCAGTCTGCAAGGAGCCGCCAGTGCCGCCAGTCTGCAAGGAGCCGCCAGAGCCGCCAGTCTGCCAGGATCCGCCAGAGCCTCCAGTGTTGTGTTGGTTACACCAGATAGGGCTGTTTTCGTTTTTTCACGTTGTTTTTGTATATTGTTCTATTTTCATCTTTATTAAAGATGTATCACAATAACCACGCTGCGTTTTGGTCCGCCTCTCCTTCAACAGAAGAATCCCGTTACATTGACATACTATAATATTGCTATGTATAATTCTGGCTATTCAGTTATGTTTTCTGTACCATGTACAAAATACTTAACTCAAAAAGGTCTCTTTGACATCTCGTGTCACCTTAATTTCAAAACATTACAAATGGCTGAATAATATTAGCATGATTTACAGAAGGGTAATTCATGTTTTATTGAGTGTTAGAGCGTTGGTTTTAATTCAGTGGTTCAGGGTAGAGCAATCGATCAATTTGAATATGCACACTTGTTGATGCCTTGATTATTAAATGTTAAACATAAATTACCATTTTATAAATTACTAATTACATATTTGAGGTCTTTATTATTATTTTAAACCATAACAAATTGGGGGAAAAAAGGTTTATCTGTTTCTTTTGAAAGACACTTCTCAATAAAGACATGAGGGGAAAAAAAGTGTATAGTGTTTGAACTGTTTGAAATATTATACCATTAAGCACCTTTCTCATCGTGTTGGTGTGAACCAGTGTTATAACAGAATGATTTATGGAGCCTTCTGTCTGCCAGGCAGAAAGTAGGATTTCATTGGGTTCAAAGCTTTAACATCCTGAAGGTTGTTATTATTAGTGGACTGGCTGTTGACGACCAGGTATTCATCATCTCCTTTTATTTCTTGTATTTCTCGACTTTTTTTGTTGTTGTTGTAAAAGACCAATAAACATATCCATTATAGAAAATATTTCTTCTATATTTCTTGTGCAACACATTGATGTCCTCTTACTCTTTCCCACAGTAGTTGTGGGTCAAGACTGTCTCCAAACTGATATGTGATGTATGGTCTATGTTACATTGCCATTCATTGTTCCCTTACTTCATTGTATTTGTGGTTATATTAAAACCCTGAGGGAGTGCGTAGATAGACTGTGCACAGACACACAATATTGTTGTAATATGAACTTTTTCCTCTTTTTACCCAACATGAATGAATGATAGAGATTGCCTCTTATACAGTGTATTCAGAACGTATTCACACCCCTTGACTTTTTCCACATGTTGTTGTGTTACAGCCTTATTCAAAATGGATATAAAAAAATAATCAATCTACACACAATACCCCATAATGACAAAGTGAAGACAGGTTTTTAGACATTGTAGATGACATTGTAAATAAAAACAGGAATACTTGTACATGATTGTACATGATTTGAAAAGGCACACAGCCGTCTATATAAGGTCCCAGTTCACAGTGCATGTCAGAACAAAAACCAAACCATGAGGTTGAAGGAATTGTCCTCCATCATTCCTAAATGGAAGAAGTTTGGAACCCCAAAGACTCTTAGAGCTGGCCGCCTGACCAAACTGAGCTATCAGGAACCTGATGGTCACTATGACAGAGCTCCAGAGTTCCTCTGTGGAGATTAGAGAAACCTCCAGAAGGACAACCATCTCTGCAGCACTCCACCAATCAGGTCTTTATGGTAGAGTGGCCAGACTGAAGCCACTTCTCAGTAAAAGGCACATGACAGCACGTTTGGAGTTTGCCAAAAGCAACCTAAAGACTCTCAGACTATGAGAATCAAGATTCTCTGGTCTGATGAAACCAAGATTGAACTCTTTGGCCTGAATGCCAAGCGCCATGTCTGGAGGAAACCTGGCACCATTTCTACGGTGAAACATGGTGGTGGCAGCATCATGCTGTGGGGATGTTTTTCAGCAGCAGGGACTGGTAGACTAGTCAGAATCGAGGGAAAGATGAATGGCACAAAGCACAGAGAGATGCTTGATGAAAACCAGCTCCAGAGTGTTCAGGATCTCAGAATGGGGCAAAGGTTCACCTTCCAACAAGACAACGACCCTTAGTACACAGCCAAGACAACGCAGGTGTGGCTTGGGGACAAGTCTCTGAATGTCCTTGAGTGGCCCAGCCAGAGCCCGGACTTGAACCTGATTGAACATCTCTGGAGACCTGAAAATAGCTGTGCAGCGATGCTCCCCATCCAACCTGACAGAGCTTGAGAGGATCTGCAGAGAAGAATGAGAGAAACTCCCCAAATACAGATGTGCTAAGCTTATAGTGTCATACCCAAGAAAACTTGAGGCTGTAATCGCTGCCAAAGGTGCTTCAACAAAGTACTGAGTAAAGTGTCTGAATTCTTATGTATATGAGATAGTTTAGCTTTATGTTGTCTTGATAAATTTGCTAAAAAATCTAAAAACCTGTTTTTGCTGTCATTATGGGGTAGATTGATGAGAAGAAGAAAAAATGTATTAATCCATTTTAGAATAAGGCTGTAACTTAACTAAATGTGGAACAAGTCAAGGGATCTGAATACTTTCTGAATGCACTGTAGGTACATTTATTCACTACCATGTACAGTAAAAGAACATTAATTGCACTCGGTCGGTGAGATGTTTTATATTTATATAATTGTAAACATACAGTAGATGGCCTAGAGTGGGTACATGCTTTGTGGTGTAGGCTGTTTCTTCTGGTGGTCTAGGGCAGCCTGGTGGTCTAGGGCACCCTGATGTCCAGGTGGTCTAGGGCAGCCTGGTGTTCTGGTGGTCTAGGGCAGCCTGGTGTTCTGGTGGTCTAGAGCAGCCTGGTGCTCTGGTGGTCTAGGGCAGCTTGGTGTCTAGGTGGTTTAGGCCAGCGTGATGTCCTAATGGTCTAGGATAGTCTGATGGTGGTCTAGGGCAGCTTGATGGTGGTGTAGGGATAATTGATGGTGGTCTAGGGCAGCTTGATGGTTGTCTAAGGCAGTTGATGGTGGTCTAGGGCAGCTTGATGGTGGTGTAGGGCAGCTTGATGGTGGTCTAGGGCAGCTTGATGGTGGTGTAGGGCAGCTTGATGGTGGTGTAGGGCAGCTTCATGGGGGTCTAGGGCAGCTTGATGGTGGAGTAGGGCAGTCTGATGATGGTCTAGGGCAGCTTGATGGTGGTGTAGGGCAGCTTGATGGTGGTGTAGGGCAGCTTGATGGTGGTATAGGGCAGCTTGATGGTGGAGTAGGGCAGTCTGATGGTGGTCTAGGGCAGCTTGATGGTGGAGTAGGGCAGTCTGATGGTGGTGTAGGGCAGCCTAATTCGATTAATCTGATGTTTCTTGGTGTGTGGTACGTGCTACTCCAGGTGGTCCCTGAGCGCTGTGCCTCTACCTGAGTTTAATGATGGTTTCTCCTGGTCCTTCTCCTGGTAGTGAGGGGCCTGGTCTCCTTCACCTGCTCCACTTTAATGAGAAATGACAGGGAGATCTTACATGTACATACAATGTCTGAAAAATAACACATACAGAGGGATTACAGGTTAAAGGGATAACTCTTAATGCGTGGTCAATGAATCATCTTTCTAGCTTTGGTAAACACTTTTTTTTTCTTGATGACTCATTGTCGTCATTGACTCCATTTGTGACATTCTTCTCAAATTTGTGGCCTAGAGACTTACCTGCAGACATAGAACAGGATGTAGGCAGTCTGTGCAATCTCCTTCAGCACAGTGGCCTCATCTGTCCTCAAGACATGTGCGTCATCCAGGCAGAGCCACCCACTGCCACGGCTGTCCAAAACATCACTGATGTAGTGGCCTAGGGAACAAGGGAAACAGAATAGAGTGTACATTAAGCTTTCATAATGGTGTGTGCGTGCCTGCATACCTGCGTGCCTGCCTACCTGCATGCCTGCATACCTGTATACATGTTGTCTCCCAGATGTGAGATCACACTTGACAATTTGTAGATATTGTCTGGCTGGTGTCTCTGTAAGGAAACACATTTAATAATAGGATTGTTATTTTGTCGACAGGATAGGGGTGCCTTCTATAACTGCCTTATCTTGATCCGCCCACGGGCAGGCATTCACAAAGACAGACAGACAGACAAACATTCACATACACAGACGAGCAGGCAGGCGTTCACACAGACAAAGGAATCAGTCTTGTACTCAAATCAATAACCCAGTTTGGTGAGTTAGATCAGGACTGTCAATTGTAATCTGAGATGATGATGGGGGGGACTCACCGGGGCAGCGTGAGGAAGTGCCTAGTCACAGATGCTGTGCTGCCTGAGCACACCCTGCATGCACACTCTAACGCAGATGGCTAGGTGACAAAGGATAGCAATACAATTATGAACATTATGACATTAATGATAGTGTTCCTTGACATACTAACTCTTGGTTTAAGCTAAGTGCTGACCTTAAAGTAGAGGTCCAGGCTGTGTGGCAGGTAATGGCTCAGGCTCAGTGACAGGTGATTATAATCCTCCTGACCATACACTATAACTCCACAGCTTCAGAAGTACAGAGAGAAATGCATCAGCTATCCAACACAAACCTTTTGATCCCTCTACACACTATCTTAATGCTTTACCTCTGTATCCTGCATGTTATGCTGACATTAAACCTCCTCACAAATGTGATGACATCAAGGTACACCGTATACAAATGACAGCTGTTACCTGGTGCAGGTACGGGAAGTCTTCAGCTTGAATTCTAACTGCTTCACGGGGCAGGTGTATGGCTCTGGTGAGCCCTTTAATGCCATACCCTCCTCCTTCAGCTGAAAGAGGAGGAGCAACACACATTCATGGGCATCCTAAGAGAAGAATGGGAAAGAAGCAGAAAATACATCAACAACTACAACTGAAACAGAGCTGAGGAAAAACACTGTCACGTGTCCCAGGTTTATTGTTAAGTGAGTCTTTTAGCAAATAATATCTTACCTGTTCATAGTCTTCCTCATAGTCTTCATTGACAACGGAGAGACAGCGCTTGACTGTTTGAAGGATTTTCTTATTTTCCTTGTTCTTAGCATTAACAGTGCCTCCAGAAAGCCTGGCCTGATGTAACTCGGCAAAGCAGCTGTGGAGGGAGTCAAAGAGCATGCATTCATGTTTCACTCTCTCACCTTGGCCACAGATTAGCTCTGTGCTTCTACTTTAGCCTCTGATCAAATATGATTCAACTGATTCCTGGCTGTGACAGGAAATCATCTCTGGTGTTAATCAGAAGCTGAGTTGGGTGTGGTTTTATCTTAAAAATCATATGAGGCACTAAGAGTGTACGAAGGACAATATATATCCATCCATCCATACATACTTACATTCATACATACAGTGGGGCAAAAAAAGTATTTAGTCAGCCACCAATTGTGCAAGTTCTCCCACTTATAAAGATGAGGCCTGTAATTTTCACCATAGGTACAGTTCAACTATGACAGACAAAATGAGAAATAAAATCCAGAAAATCACTTTGTTGGATTTTTTATGAATTTATTTGCAAATTATGGTGGAAAATAAGTATTTGGTCAATAACAAAAGTTTATCTCAAAACTTTGTTATATACCCTTTGTTGGCAATGACAGAGGTCAAACGTTGTCTGTAAGTCTTCATAAGGTTTTCATACACTGTTGCTGGTATTTTGGTCCATTCCTCCATGCAGATCTCCACTAGAGCAATGATGTTTTGGGGCTGTTGCTGGGCAACACAGACTTTCAACTCCCTCCAAAGATTTTCTATGGGGTTGAGATCTGGAGACTGGCTAGGCCACTCCAGGACCTTGAAATGCTTCTTACGAAGCCACTCCTTCGTTGCCCAGGCGGTGTGTTTGGGATCATTGTCATGCTGAAAGACCAAGCCACGTTTAATCTTCAATGCCCTTGCTGATGGAAGGAGGTTTTCACTCAAAATCTCATGATACATGGCCCCATTCATTCTTTCCTTTACACAGATCAGTCGTCCTGGTCCCTTTGCAGAAAAACATGCTTCACAGTAGGTATGGTGTTCTTTGGATGCAACTCAGCATTTTGGTTTCATCTGACCATATGACATTCTCCCAATCTTCTTCTGGATCATCCAAATGCTCTCTAGCAAACTTCAGACGGGCCTGTACATGTACTGGCTTAAGCAGGTGGACACGTCTGGCACTGCAGGATTTGAGTCCCTGGCGGCGTAGTGTGTTACTGATGGTAGGCTTTGTTACTTTGGTCCAAGCTCTCTGCAGGTCATTCACTAGGTGGGGGACCTAGTGAATGACCTGCAGAGAGCTGGGACCAAAGTGTGGTACTGGAATTTTTACTCACCGTTCTTGTGATCATTTTGACCCCACGGGTGAGATCTTGCGTGGAGCCCCAGATTGAGGGAGATTATCAGTGGTCTTGTATGTCTTCCCTTTCCTAATAATTGCTCCCACAGTTGATTTCTTCAAACCAAGCTGCTTACCTATTGCAGATTCAGTCTTCCCAGCCTGGTGCAGGTCTACAATTTTGTTTCTGGTGTCCTTTGACAGCTCTTTGGTCTTGGCCATAATGGAGTTTGGAGTGTGACTGTTTGAGGTTGTGGACAGGTGTCTTTTATACTGATAACAAGTTCAAACAGGTGCCATTAATACAGGTAACGAGTGGAGGACAGAAGAGCCTCTAAAATAAGAGGTTACAGGTCTGTGAGAGCCAGAAATCTTGCTTGTTAGTAGGTGACCAAATACTTATTTTCCACCATAATTTGCAAATAAATTCATTAAAATTCGTACAATGTGATTTTCTGGATTTTTTTTCTGTCATAGTTGAAGTGTACCTATGATGAAAATTACAGGCCTCTCCCATCTTTTTAAGTGGGAGAACTTGCACAATTGGTGGCTGACTAAATACTTTTTTGCCCCACTGTACATAAATACATGCATACATACATACATACATACATACATACATGCATGCATGCATGCATACATACATACATACATACATACATACATACATACACACACACATACATACATACAGTATACTGAACAAAAATATAAATGCAACATGTGAAGTATTGGTCCCATGTTTCATGAGCTGAAATAAAAGATCCTATACATTTTCCATACGCACAAAAAAGCTTATTTCTGTGCACAGATTTGTTTGCATATCTGTTAGTGAGCATTTATCCTTTGCCAAGATAATCCATCCACCTGACAGGTGGCATATCAAGAAGCTGATTAAACAGCATGATCATTACACAGGTGCACCTTGTGCTGAGGACAATAAAAGGCCACTCTAAAATGTGCAGTTTTGTTACACAACACAATACCACAGATGTCTCAGGTTTTGAGGGAGTGTGCAATTAGCATGCTGACAGCAGGAATCTCCACCAGAGCTATTGCCAGAGAATTGAATGTTCATTTCTATACCATAAGCCATCTCCAACATTGTTTTAGAAAATTTAGCAGTATGTCCAACCGGCCTCCCAACCGCAGACCACGTGTAACCACACAAGCCCAGGACCTCCATATCCAGCTTCTTCACCTGCGGCATCGTCTGAGGGGGTGCTGAGGAGTACTTCTGTCTGTAATAAAGCTCTTTTGTGGGGAAATCTCATTCTGATCGGCTGGGCCTAACTCCCCAGTGGGTGGGCCTATGCCCTCCCAGCCCCACCCATGGCTGCACCCTTGCTCAGTCGTGAAATCCATAGATTATGGCCTAATGAATTTATTTCAATAGACTAATTTCCTTATATGAATTGTAACTGAGTAAAATCTTTGAAATTGTTGCATGTTGCGTTTATATTTTTGTTTAGCACACATACATAAATAGATAAATACATACATAGATAAATAGATAAATACATACATACATACATACCACAGGAGGTTGATAGCACCTTAATTGGGGAGGACGGGTTCGTGGTAATGGCTGGAGCGGAATCAGTGGAATGCTATCAAATATATCAAACATATAGTTTCCATGTGTTTGATGCCATTCCATTTGTTCTGTTTCAGACATCATTACGAGCCGTCCTCCCCTCAGCAGCCTCCACTGACACATACATCGAGGCGGAACTTGTGTACTGTAACTATAAGCGTCTAGGTGGGTGGGTCAGTGTGTGTACAGGTGGGACAGGAGGGTGAGAGCGAGGCTGTATACCATAGCAGTTTAGAGGAGGGGGAGGAACTCCAGATGTTCTGCTGTCTCAGGATGTCTCTGCAAAATGCTGGCAGCCCCAGCAGGCACTGCAGAGCAGAGTTCATGAAGCAGGTGTTGCCAATATTAGGCAACCTGTAGGAAAGAAGCCATCAGATACACACTAATATCTGAACTGTGGACCAAAGGTAAAGTAATGAATGTATTTGTAAGGCATGAACACAAGATAACTCTGAGTACCACACTGAATTATTTAAAACAAAAAGCAGAGCTCAGAGATAAGAGTAGGTGTGTGTGTGTGTGTGTGTGTGTGTTTTACCCGAAGAGCTTGGTGTTGTCTTCGCCCTCTTCTGTGCAGCTCTGCTCCCCCAGCTGGGTGCTACTCTTGCTGACCAGGTTGGGGAGGCGAGCCATGGCTTCCCGAGACCTGACCAATGGCCTGGAGGAAGAGAGACAGGGTAGAGGCCTCAGTAGCAGTAGCTCAACACCAATCGGTCTGTTTGAACACTGTTTTAATGTACAGGCATACATATATTCCTTACCATGTCAGGGTGTGAGTGACCACTCTTATGTAGAGTTGAGTGAGATGAAGGTGGCTATTGTCTACAGTACTTACCTCTCCAAGGAGTCAGAGGAAGCCTTCAGGTCAATGGAGGCCTCTGCAGAGAGAGACAGAGAGACGGAGAGCGGTAAGAGAGAAGCTTTGTCAAAGATGAATTGAGAAAAATAGCACCAAAAAATGGCACCCGTTTACAGACCTGCAATGCCAGCAAATAGGGGTATCATTCTCTTTGGAACAACTGCTCCCACCTCTTTGACCTCAGAGCTCATAAGATCTCTGTAAAGACACACAGACATATGCATTAGGTTAGCTATATTATATTGGCTTTTTCATTTCAATGGTTGGCATGAAATGTGATATCAGGCTGCAGTACCTGGCAGTCTCACTGTCTTTGTTGGTCTCTCCATGGTGGTCCAGGGGGTTTGGAGAGGAGGACTGGGGGGCAGGGGAGGAGACGTGGGTTGTGGAGGAAGGGCAGGCAGGACTGAGGGGAGTGGCAGAGGAGGAAAACTGAGTTGAGACAGCCAGGGAAACAGAAGAAGCACTAAAAGGGGAGGAGGTCTGTGATCCTTCCAATGAAGAAGAAGAAGAAGAAGAAGAAGAGAGAGATGACATGTGGAGAGAGGAGAGGCAAGAGAGGCCGAAGAACTTGGAGAGAGTGGAAGGGGATCTGGCAGGGGATCCAGGGGGTGAGGGGGATGGAGTGCCGATTGGTGTTCGGCCAGACAAGGGGTTGAGGGGCGTCAGAGATGTTGTAGACGGTTTCAAATGGAAAGAAGAGACAAAGGAAGAATCAAGTTGGTGGTGATCCTTTACGTTCTTCTTCTCCCGGTTTTTCCAAACTGACGCAGTTACCATGCCGGCATCCAATGACGTCAGTTTGGGTGGGATTGGGAACGGCGATGGACAGCGGCTCCCAATCCCGAGGCGAACTCTGCACTTCTTTTTCTGTTTGGAGAAACATTATATATGTTATATTTGAACTAGCAGCAAATGTCACAAATTGCCTAGTAATATAAAGGTAAAATAAAAAATAAAAACATTATCTGACCATAAAATAAAGAATTTGTCGCCCAATCATATTGAATTCTGTATCATAGGCAGACAAATAGCAAAAATAAAACCATTGTAACCATCATACAGTTATACCCTCTGTCCCAAATCCTGCCATTTGGCACACATAAATAGACAATGAAACAACTAGGAATAGCTGAAAAGAATAGAATATACTCTAAAGCGTAACAGAATTAGACAAATTCTAGCCCAGAATAGACATATACCTTTTTACAGCAACACAAACATCCCATTTCAGTGTATTTGTAGACTATGCCTGGGTTTGCAGAACATCAAAATATGTTGCCTATTTCACATTGTGATGTCATAAACCAAATTATGATGCGCCTGTCTATGCGTTACCAGCGTAAATAGCCAACAAATCACACACACCAAAATGTTGAAAAATAATTAACAAAATGAATTTATCGTGTATTCAGAGTTGGGATATGGGAAGAGTCTAGGACATTCGAAGTAACGTTACTGTCTATCAGAATCAAAACAACTTTTATTGGCCAAGTGGCCTACATTCACACATTCACAGAATTTGACTCGATGAATTGGTGCTGCCAGCAATAGACAAACGTAAAGACACATTTACAGTCTATACAATATACAGTAAACATAAAACATATTTATTAGCTTCTATCTTCTTAAGATACTTGAGAGTAACATTTTATTATGGAAAGTAAAATGCCTATTTCACTTCAGTTGACGATCATCTGATACAGATCGAACGTAGCTTTGCAATGGTTGTTAGGAGGACCTTTGAAAAAGAAAAGGAGAGCTGCACACTCTAGCTCAGACTCAATAATTTAATAACCTAATATTGTCACGTTCTGACCTTTGTTTTGTCATTATTTAGTATGGTCAGGGCGTGAGTTGGGGTGGGCAGTCTATGAAAAAAAAGTAAAAAGAAAAAAAAAACATTTTCGTCTTTTGAGCTTCTAGTCATGAAATCTATGCAGCCTACTCAATCACTTTTTATAGCTACTGTTTACAGGCCTCCTGGGCCATATACAGCGTTTCTCACTGAGTTCCCTGAATTCCTATCGGACCTTGTAGTCATAGCAGATAATATTCTAATCTTTGGTGACTTTAATATTCACATGGAAAAGTCCACAGACCCACTCCAAAAGGCTTTCAGAGCCATCATCGACTCAGTGGGTTTTGTCCAACATGTCTCTGGACCCACTCACTGTCACAGTCATACGCTGGACCTAGTTTTGTCCCATGGAATAAATGTGGTGGATCTTAATGTTTTTCCTCATAATCCTGGACTATCGGACCACCATTTTATTACGTTTGCAATTGCAACAAATAATCTGCTTAGACCCCAACCAAGGAACATCAAAAGTCGTGCTATAAATTCACAGACAACACAAAGATTCCTTGATGCCCTTCCAGACTCCCTCTGCCTACCCAAGGACGCCAGAGGACAAAAATCAGTTAACCACCTAACTGAGGATCTCAATCTAACCTTGCGCAATACCCTAGATGCAGTTGCACCCCTAAAAACCAAAAAAATGTCTCATAAGAAACTAGCTCCCTGGTACACAGAAAATACCCGAGCTCTGAAGCAAGCTTCCAGAAAATTGGAACGGAAATGGCGCCACACCACCAAACTGGAAGGACGGTACCGTGCAGTACCGTAGAGCCCTTACTGCTGCTCGATCATCCTATTTTTCTAACTTAATTGAGGAAAATAAGAACAATCCGAAATTCCTTTTTAATACTGTCGCAAAGCTAACTAAAAAGCAGCATTCCCCAAGAGAGGATGACTTTCACTTTAGCAGTGATAAATTCATGAACTTCTTTGAGGAAAAGATTATGATTATTAGAAAGCAAATTACGGACTCCTCTTTAAACCTGCGTATTCCTCCAAACCTCAGTTGTCCTGAGTCTGCACAACTCTGCCAGGACCTAGGATCAAGAGAGACGCTCAAGTGTTTTAGTACTATATCTCTTGACACAATGATGAAAATAATCATGGCCTCTAAACCTTCAAGCTGCATACTGGACCCTATTCCAACTAAACTACTGAAAGAGCTGCTTCCTGTGCTTGGCCCTCCTATGTTGAACATAATAAACGGCTCTCTATCCACTGGATGTGTACCAAACTCACTAAAAGTGGCAGTAATAAAGCCTCTCTTGAAAAAGCCAAACCTTGACCCAGAAAATATAAAAAACTATCGGCCTATATCGAATCTTCCATTCCTCTCAAAAAATTTAGAGAAGGCTGTTGCGCAGCAACTCACTGCCTTCCTGAAGACAAACAATGTATACGAAATGCTTCAGTCTGGTTTTAGACCCCATCATAGCACTGAGACGGCACTTGTGAAGGTGGTAAATGACATTTTAATGGCATCGGACCGAGGCTCTGCATCTGTCCTCGTGCTCCTAGACCTTAGTGCTGCTTTTGATACCATCGATCACCACATTCTTTTGGAGAGATTGGAAACCCAAATTGGTCTACACGGACATGTTCTGGCCTGGTTTAGATCTTATCTGTCGGAAAGATATCAGTTTGTCTCTGTGAATGGTTTGTCCTCTGACAAATCAACTGTAAATTTCGGTGTTCCTCAAGGTTCCGTTTTAGGACCACTATTGTTTTCACTATATATTTTACCTCTTGGGGATGTTATTCGAAAACATAATGTAAACTTTCACTGCTATGCGGATGACACACAGCTGTACATTTCAATGAAACATGGTGAAGCCCCAAAATTGCCCTCGCTAGAAGCATGTGTTTCAGACATAAGGAAGTGGATGGCTGCAAACTTTCTACTATTAAACTCGGACAAAACAGAGATGCTTGTTCTAGGTCCCAAGAAACAAAGAGATCTTCTGTTGAATCTGACAATTAATCTTAATGGTTGTACAGTCGTCTCAAATAAAACTGTGAAGGACCTCGGCGTTACTCTGGACCCTGATCTCTCTTTTGAAGAACATATCAAGACCATTTCGAGGACAGCTTTTTTCCATCTACGTAACATTGCAAAAATCAGAAACTTTCTGTCCAAAAATGATGCAGAAAAATTAATCCATGCTTTTGTCACTTCTAGGTTAGACCCCTGCAATGCTCTATTTTCCGGCTACCCGGATAAAGCACTAAATAAACTTCAGTTAGTGCTAAATACGGCTGCTAGAATCCTGACTAGAACCAAAAAATTTGATCATATTACTCCAGTGCTAGCCTCTCTACACTGGCTTCCTGTCAAAGCAAGGGCTGATTTCAAGGTTTTACTGCTAACCTACAAAGCATTACATGGGCTTGCTCCTACGTATCTCTCTGATTTGGTCCTGCCGTACATACCTATACGTACGCTACGGTCACAAGACGCAGGCCTCCTAATTGTCCCTAGAATTTCTAAGCAAACAGCTGGAGGCAGGGCTTTCTCCTATAGAGCTCCATTTTTATGGAACGGTCTGCCTACCCATGTCAGAGACGCAAACTCGGTCTCAACCTTTAAGTCTTTACTGAAGACTCATCTCTTCAGTGGGTCATATGATTGAGTGTAGTCTGGCCCAGGAGTGGGAAGGTGAACGGAAAGGCTCTGGAGCAACGAACCGCCCTTGCTGTCTCTGCCTGGCCGGTTCCCCTCTTTCCACTGGGATTCTCTGCCTCTAACCCTATTACAGGGGCTGAGTCACTGGCTTGCTGGGGCTCTCTCATGCCGTCCCTGGAGGGGGTGCGTCACCTGAGTGGGTTGATTCACTGTTGTGGTCATCCTGTCTGGGTTGGCGCCCCCCCCCCTTGGGTTGTGCCGTGGCGGAGATCTTTGTGGGCTATACTCAGCCTTGTCTCAGGATGGTAAGTTGGTGGTTGAAGATATCCCTCTAGTGGTGTGGGGGCTGTGCTTTGGCAAAGTGGGTGGGGTTATATCCTTCCTGTTTGGCCCTGTCCGGGGGTGTCCTCGGATGGGGCCACAGTGTCTCCTGACCCCTCCTGTCTCAGCCTCCAGTATTTATGCTGCAGTAGTTTATGTGTCGGGGGGCTGGGGTCAGTTTGTTATATCTGGAGTACTTCTCCTGTCCTATTCGGTGTCCTGTGTGAATCTAAGTGTGCGTTCTCTAATTCTCTCCTTCTCTCTTTCTTTCTCTCTCTCGGAGGACCTGAGCCCTAGGACCATGCCCCAGGACTACCTGACATGATGACTCCTTGCTGTCCCCAGTCCACCTGGCCATGCTGCTGTTCCAGTTTCAACTGACCTGAGCCCTAGGACCATGCCCCAGGACTACCTGACATGATGACTCCTTGCTGGCCCCAGTCTACCTGGCCATGCTGCTGCTCCAGTTTCAACTTCCACCTGACTGTGCTGCTGCTCTAGTTTCAACTGTTCTGCCTTATTATTATTCGACCATGCTGGTCATTTATGAACATTGAACATCTTGACCATGTTCTGTTATAATCTCCACCCGGCACAGCCAGAAGAGGACTGGCCACCCCACATAGCCTGGTTCCTCTCTAGGTTTCTTCCTAGGTATTGGCCTTTCTAGGGAGTTTTTCCTAGCCACCGTGCTTCTACACCTGCATTGCTTGCTGTTTGGGGTTTTAGGCTGGGTTTCTGTACAGCACTTTGAGATATCAGCTGATGTACGAAGGGCTATATAAATACATTTGATTTGATTTGATTTGATATGTTTGTTTTTCTATGATTTGGGGATTTCTATGTTTCGGCCTAGTATGGTTCTCAATCAGAGGCAGGTGTCATTAGTTGTCTCTGATTGAGAATCATACTTAGGTAGCCTGGGTTGCACTGTTTGTTTGTGGGTGATTGTCTATGTTGATTGCTTGTTTCAGCGCAGTTCGCATTAGCGTCACGGTTGTTATTTCGTTTATTGTTTTTGTATAGGGTTTTAGTGTTCAGTGTTTTCTTTATTAAAATTAATGATGAACACATACCACGCCGCATTTTGGTCCTCCGATCCATCTCGCCTCTCCTCTTCAGATGAAGAGGACGACCGTGACAAATATCCAACCTTTCCGACCGACAAACTGTCTTCATCAGCGTATACCGTCAGGAGCACCTTAACACAGATGGATATATTAATCTCTGACCGTACCTCATTGAAAAGGTGCCACTCGGTCTCCCGGGTGGCGCAGTACTGTACTGCAGCGCCAGCTGTGCCATCAGAGACTCTGGGTTCGCGCCCAGGCTCTGTCGTAACCGGCAGCGACCGGGAGGTCCATGGGGCGACGCAGAATTGGCCTAGCGTCGTCCGGGTTAGGGAGGGCTTGGTCGGTAGGGATGTCCTTGTCTCATCGCGCACCAGCGACTCCTGTGACGAGCCGGGCGCAGTGCGAGCTAACCAAGGTACCAGGTGCACGGTGTTTCCTCCGACACATTGGCGCGGCTGGCTTCCGGGTTGGATGCGCGCTGTGTTAAGAAGCAGTGCGGTTGGGTTGTGTATCGGAGGAAGCATGACTTTCAACCTTCGTCTCTCCGGAGCCGGTACGGGAATTGTAGCGATGAGACAAGATAGTAGCTACTACAACAATTGGACACCACGAAATTGGGGAGAAAAAGGGGTAAAAAAAGAAAAAAGAAAAGAAAAGGTGCCACTCTGCCTAGTGACTGTAAACAAAACAAAAACTAACGTTAGTACATTTGTATATTTTCTGTTCTGTAAACCCAGTTGGTCGCCACCACACCAGTCACAACTGTCAACAGATAATGACATAAATGCAAAGCATCATTTGTTCTCGCAGAGTAGATTGTAGATCCTACTACCACCAGGGAACAATCCATTATTCAGCCCTACCATAAAAAGTACCCTTATCTCTCTCCCACTTTCCCCTCTCTCCTTCATTCCCTGTTTTCCTCTCTCCACCTCTTTCTTCCCCCTCTCCTCCCCCAGGTGGACACCCTGACCCTGGAGCTTGTGGCAGAGCGCAGCATGGCCCAGAAATGAGAATGCGCGCCAGTAGCTGGAGAGGCAGAACAAGGACTTGCGGGCCAAGCTGGGCGAGCTGGAGGGCTCCGTAAAGAGCCGGTTTAAGGCCTCCATCACTGCCCTGGAGGCCAAGATACTGCAGCTGGAGGAGCAGCTGGAGCAGGAGGCTAAGTGAGAAACACAGCAACTCTCTTATAACAACTCGATACCTTATTAGACAATGTGATATAGGAGACCAAGACTCAGGAGTTCATGAGGGCCTTAGAACAAGCTCAGCCCGTTGGAAGAGGTTCTTGAATGTGATCTAAATGTTAATGTGATCAATGTAATGAGTCAAAAGCAATCTTAAGAGATGTACTTGAAGATCTATGACTGACAGCCTTTGTTACAGTGCGGTTCCTGTGGTGCTCTAACTGTCCTATGACCTCATTCCTCTGTCCTCCTATCAGGGAGCGAGCAGCGGCCAATAAGCTTGTGAGACGGACAGAGAAGAAGCTGAAGGAGGTGTGCATGCAGGTGGAGGACGAGCGCCGCCATTCCGACCAGTACAAGGAACAGGTGAGGAGCTTGTCACGGAAGTTTGGACGTCCCAGATATTAAAGCTACAGTATGTAACTTTTTGGGAGACTTAACCAAATTAACAGAAATTTGAGTTATAGATATTTAATTCTCATTGAAAACAAGTCTAAGAAGCAATATGTTCTAAGTGCTCCATTTCTATGCTTTCCATTCTTAAGTTTAGTGTATGCGTGTCTTTCGGTTTTGTACAACAGCTGAAAATATATTGATTTTTGGTTATGGATTCTCTACACAATGACTGCTTGTTTTGACACAAACAGAAATTAGGCGAATTCTGCATAGTGCATTTTTAAGGTGTACACAGCTAAAGAAGGAATTCTATCCAATTCAGTACAACTTGCAAAGGTGGGCCAGGATTGGATAGGTGTGAAGATTTAGGATTGGAGTCTTTCCTACAGTAGGTTATTTCCAGTAACCACTGGACCATAGGAATGCTGAGTATTTTAAGTATTAGTATTGACTGTTCATCATTGTTGTCTGTTGTGACTCCTAGCTGGGTCAGATGGAGAAGGCCAACTCTCGCATGAAGCAGCTGAAGAGGCAGCTTGAGGAGGCTGAGGAGGAGGCCACACGTGCCAACGCCTACCGCAGGAAGCTGCAGAGGGAGCTGGACGATGCAACTGAGGCCAGCGAGGGTCTCAGACGTGAGGTCAACACACTCAAGAGCCGCCTCAGGTATTTAGAGCCCCCCACACACACACACACAAACAGTTGTGTATATTGGCCAAATTGATGGTCCTCGTTACTAATACCTCTCCTGGCCCCCTCTGTCCCCTGGAGGCCCCATCAGTTTCTCCTCCAGCCGCTCAGGCAGGCGTCAGCTGCAGGTGGAGGGAACATCGCTCGACCTCCTATCCGACGATGAGGTGGAAAACAAGACCACGGACGCCAATGCCAACGAGACGCCAGCAGCTCCCCAACCAGAGTAGACGCGCTACCTCCAGCCCACACGCAGCATGGCCTCTGCCCCCACAAACCTTACCCCTGTCCTCCTAACCCCAGACACCAGCAGTGGACCCCACTACTCTGCCTTACCCTTCTATGGCAAGCTGCAGGGCCAAGCAAATCCATCATCTCCTCCATATGAATATACCGCACATCCAGCCTTGGATTCGTGTTTAACATCAATTGCAGATAAAAGTGCATTTAAATTGCATAGGAGTCTGAGTGTGCATAGGCACTCGAAAACAAATAGCAGGAGTTTACCATAATTATGCTAAGCTACTTCCCTGGAACAGCCATTAGAATCAAACAGCCCTCTAGCTAGAATTAACCACTGTCATTTCAGCTGGTTTACTGGCACACAGGTGGACGACTGCACACAAGTCGGTAAAAACATGTGTCTTTCATGATTGTACAGTATTGGACCAGGATATGTAAAACAAAGCACAGCATAAGCGAGGGAATTATTTTTAAATGGTAGCCTAAATGATGATCCCACCAAATGTTTTCATCAAAACCACCACTGTCATAGAGATACTGCAATCCACTTAGTGGATAAAAATAACTGAATAAATCTTTGGTAGCAGGTTTGTAGTAAATTAGATTGTACCACGCCATGTTGCCTCAGCATTCCCCCTATATCTATGACCAGCAAAAGACCCTGTTAACTTTACCAATATAACCTTGTCCAATAACCCACCATTTTATATTTGACATATCAATCTACTTTAAGTGGTGTACGATAATGTGTGGAATTAGGTTTGTCAGACTTGGAACAAAGGCCCTTTTTTTTTAAAGACAGCCCAAATGTGTGCTTGACTGTCACACCCTGACCATAGTTTGCTTTGTATGTTTTGTTTGGTCAGGGTGTGATCTGAGTGGGCATTCTATGTTGGATGTCTTGTTTCTGTGTTTGGGCCTGATATGGTTCTCAATCAGAGGCAGTTATAGATATTTAATTCTCATCGTCGGATAGGAGGTCGAGCGATGTTCCCTCCACCTGCAGCTGACGCCTGCCTGAGCGGCTGGAGGAGAAACTGATGGGGCCTCCAGGGGACAGAGGGGGCCAGGAGAGGTATTAGTAACGAGGACCATCAATTTGGCCAATATACACAACTGTTTGTGTGTGTGTGTGTGGGGGGCTCTAAGTCATTGTCTCTGATTGAGAACCATATTTAGGTAGCCTGTTTGGTGTTGGGGTTTGTGGGTGATTATTCCTGTCTTTGTGTTGGTTACACCAGATAGGGCTGTTCGGTTTTTCACGTTGTTTTTGTATATTGTTCTATTTTCATCTTTATTAAAGATGTATCACAATAACCACGCTGCGTTTTGGTCCGCCTCTCCTTCAACAGAAGAATCCCGTTACATTGACATACTATAATATTGCTATGTATAATTCTGGCTATTCAGTTATGTTTTCTGTACCATGTACAAAATACTTAACTCAAAAAGGTCTCTTTGACATCTCGTGTCACCTTAATTTCAATACATTACAAATGGCTGAATAATATTAGCATGATTTACAGAAGGGTAATTCATGTTTTATTGAGTGTTAGAGCGTTGGTTTTAATTCAGTGGTTCAGGGCAGAGCAATCGATCAATTTGAATATGCACACTTGTTAAACATAAATGACCATTTTGTAAATGACTAATTACATATTTGAGGTCTTTATTTTAAACCATAACAAATTGGGGGAAAAAAGGTTTATCTGTTTCTTTTGAAAGACACTTCTCAATAAATTTATATACAATTTATTTCTTGTATTTCTAGACTTTTTTTGTTGCTGTTGTAAAAGACCAATAAACATATCCATTATAGAAAATATTTTTTTTCTTCTATATTTCTTGTGCAACACATTGATGTCCTCTTACTCTTTCCCACAGTAGTTGTGGGTCAAGACTGTCTCCAAACTGATATGTGAAGTAACATACAGAGGGATCACAGGTTAAAGGGATAACTCTTAAGGGCAGCTTGATGGTGGTATAGGGCTTCTTGATGGTGGAGTAGGGCAGCTTGATGGTGGTGTAGGGAGGCTTGATGGTGGTCTAGGGCAGCTTGATGGTGGTGTAGGGCAGCTTGATGGTGGTCTAAGGCAGTTGATGGTGTTCTAAGGCAGCTTGATGGTGGTGTAGGGCAGCTTGATGGTGGTGTAAGGCAGCTTGATGGTGGTCTAGGGCAGCTTGATGGTGGTATAGGGCAGCTTGATGGTGCAGTAGGGCAGTCTGATGGGGGTGTAGGGCAGCTTGATGGTGGTCTAAGGCAGCTTGATGGTGGTCTAAGGCAGTTGATGGTGGTGTAGGGCAGCCTAATTCGATTAATCTGATGTTTCTTGGTGTGTGGTACGTGCTACTCCAGGTGGTCCCTGAGCGCTGTGCCTCTCCCTGAGTTTAATGATGGGTTCTCCTGGTGCTTCTCCTGGTAGTGAGGGGCCTGGTCTCCTTCACCTGCTCCACTTCAATGAGAAATGACAGGGAGATCTTACATGTACATACAATGTCTGAAAAATAACACATACAGAGGGATCACAGGTTAAAGGGATAACTCTTAATGCGTGGTCAAGGAATCATCTTTCTAGCTTTGGTAAACACTTTTTTTTTCTTGATAACTCATTGTCGTCATTGACTCCATTTGTGACATTCTTCTCAAATTTGTGGCCTAGAGCCTTACCTGCAGACATAGAACAGGATGTAGGCAGTCTGTGCAATCTCCTTCAGCACAGTGGCCTCATCTGTCCTCAAGACATGTGCGTCATCCAGGCAGAGCCACCCACTGCCACGGCTGTCCAAAACATCACTGATGTAGTGGCCTAGGGAACAAGGGAAACAAAATAGAGTGTACATTAAGCTTTCATAATTGTGTGTGCGTGCCTGCATACCTGCGTGCCTGCCTACCTGCATGCCTGCATACCTGTATACATGTTGTCTCCCAGATGTGAGATCACACTTGACAATTTGTAGATATTGTCTGGCTGGTGTCTCTGTAAGGAAACACATTTAATAATAGGATTGTTATTTTGTCGACAGGATAGGGGTGCCTTCTATAACTGCCTTATCTTGATCCGCCCACTACCTCAACTGGATCTAATTATCTGTTATTTATTTCTCTCTCTCTCTCTCTCTCTCTCTCTCTCTCTCTCTCTCTCTCTCTCTCTCTCTCTCTCTCTCTCTCTCTCTCTCTCTCTCTCTCTCTCTCTCTCTCTCTCTCTCTCTCTCTCTCTCTCTCTCTCTCTCTCTCTCTCTCTCTCTCTCCTCACCACACCGGCTGCCTGCTGCTTTTTCTCACTGTCAGCTGGTTTCTCTAGCTGGTCAGAGGAATTTGAAGCTGGTGGGGGTATATCAAATATAGTGTAAATACAAACCAGAAAGTGAAGTGGAAACCCATCAACAAATATACTCTTAACTTCAGCTTCCGACTTGCTTTCCTCAACAGTCCTGTTTCATGAGAGGGTGTTCTGCATGAAGTCAGTAACACAATGTCTTACCTGGTCTATCAAAGGTGCCTTTCGGGGAGTTTGCAGGTGTGTTGTCCATGTTGTTTCTCCCCAGGGAGCTTGCCCTGTGTAAATTGATGGCATTGAAAATAAATATCTAGTGTGTGAAAATCATGGTGTGTGTTGGCTACTCAATGTGCAATGTGCCCAAACAGAGTGTAAACCAACCTGGCTCCATACTGGACATGGGCTGTCTTCCCACATACGGCTGGGAGGGTTATTTCTGCAGGGATGGACATGGGATCATCCAACTTCTCTGGCTCCCAGTCGCCTGCAGTAAATCGCTTGATATGAAGCATTAGGACCCTGCTCAGAGACAGACAGGCAGGCAGGCAGGCATTCACAAAGACAGACAGACAGGCATTCACAAAGACAGACAGACAGACAGACAGACAGACAGACAGACAGACAGACAGACAGACAGACAGACAGACAGACAGACAGACAGACAGACAGACAGACAGACAGACAGACAGACAGACAGACAGACGACCAGGCAGGCATTCACACAGACAAAGGAATCAGTCTTGCACTCAATTCAATAACCCAGTTTGGTGAGTTAGATCAGGACTGTCAATTGCAATCTGAGATGATGATGGGGGGACTCACCGGGGCAGCGTGAGGAAGTGCCTAGTCACAGATGCTGTGCTGCCTGAGCACACCCTGCATGCACACTCTAACGCAGATGGCTAGGTGACAAAGGAAAGCAATACAATTATGAACATTATGACATTAATGATAGTGTTCCTTGACATACTAACTCTTGGTTTAAGCTAAGTGCTGACCTTAAAGTAGAGGTCCAGGCTGTGTGGCAGGTAATGGCTCAGGCTCAGTGACAGGTGATTATAATCCTCATGACCATACACTATAACTCCACAGCTTCAGAAGTACGGAGAGAAATGCATCAGCTATCCAACACAAACCTTTTGATCCCTCTACACACTATCTTAATGCTTTACCTCTGTATCCTGCATGTTATGCTGACATTAAACCTCCTCACAAATGTGATGACATCAAGGTACACCGTATACAAATGACAGCTGTTACCTGGTGCAGGTACGGGAAGTCTTCAGCTTGAATTCTAACTGCTTCACGGGGCAGGTGTATGGCTCTGGTGAGCCCTTTAATGCCATACCCTCCTCCTTCAGCTGAAGGAGGAGGAGCAACACACATTCATGGGCATCCTAAGAGAAGAATGGGAAAGAAGCAGAAAATACATCAACAACTACAACTGAAACAGAGCTGAGGAAAAACACTGTCACGTGTCCCAGGTTTATTGTTAAGTGAGTATTTTAGCAAATAATATCTTACCTGTTCATAGTCTTCCTCATAGTCCTCATTGACAACGGAAAGACAGCGCTTGACTGTTTGAAGGATTTTCTTATTTTCCTTGTTCTTAGCATTAACAGTGCCTCCAGAAAGCCTGGCCTGATGTAACTTGGCAAAGCAGCTGTGGAGGGAGACAAAGAGCATGCATTCAGGTTTCAATCTCTCACCTTGGCCACAGATTAGCTCTGTGATTCTACTTGAGCTTCTGGTCAAATATGATTCAACTCATTCCTGACTGTGACAGGAAATCATCTCTGGTGTTAATCAGAAGCTGAGTTGGGTTTGTTTTTATCTTAAAAATCATGAGACACTAAGAGTGTACGAAGGACAATATATATCCATCCATCCATCCATACATAGACAGATAGATAGATAGATAGATAGATAGATAGATAGATAGATAGATAGATGGATACATACAAACATACATACATACATACATACATACATACATACATACATACATACATATCACAGGATGTTGGCACCTTAATTGGGGAGGACGGGTTCGTGGTAATGGCTGGAGCGGAATCAGTGGAATGCTATCAAATATATCAAACATATCGTTTCCATGTGTTTGATGCCATTCCATTTGCTCCGTTTCAGACATCATTACAAGCCGTCCTCCCCTCAGCAGCCTCCACTGACACATACATCGAGGCGGAACTTGTGTACTGTAACTATAAGCGTCTAGGTGGGTGGGTCAGTGTGTGTACAGGTGGGACAGGAGGGTGAGAGCGAGGCTGTATACCATAGCAGTTTAGAGGAGGGGGAGGAAATCCAGATGTTCTGCTGTCTCAGGATGTCTCTGCAAAATGCTGGCAGCCCCAGCAGGCACTGCAGAGCAGAGTTCATGAAGCAGGTGTTGCCAATATTAGGCAACCTGTAGGAAAGACGCCATCAGTTACACACTAATATCTGAACTGTGGACCAAAGGTAAACTAATGAATGGATTTGTAAGGCATGAACACAAGATAATTCTGAGTACCACACCAAATTATTTAAAACAAAAAGAGATCTCATAGATAAGAGTAGGTTTGTGTGTGTGTGTGTAGATGTGTGTGTGTTTTACCCGAGGAGCTTGTTGTTGTCTTCACCCTCGCCTGTGCAGCTCTGCTCCCCCAGCTGGGTGCTACTCTTGCTGACCAGGTTGGGGAGGCAAGCCATGGCTTCCCGAGACCTGACCAATGGCCTGGAGGAAGAGAGACAGGGTAGAGGCCTCAGTAGCAGTAGCTCAACACCAATCGGTCTGTTTGAACACTGTTTTAATGTACAGGCATACATATATTCCTTACCATGTCATGGTGTGAGTGACCACTCTTATGTAGAGTTTAGTGAGATGAAGGTGGCTATTGTATACAGTACTTACCTCTCCAAGGAGACAGAGGAAGTCTTCAGGTCAATGGAGGCCTCTGCAGAGAGAGACCGAGAGACAGAGAGAGGTAAGAGAGAAGCTTTGTCAAAGATGAATTGAGACAAATAGCACCAAAAAATGGCACCCGTTTACAGACCTGCGATGCCAACAAATAGGGGTACCATTCTCTTTGTCTGTGGAACAACTGCCCCCACCTCTTTGACCTCAGAGCTCATAAGATCTCTGTAAAGACACACAGACATATACATTAGGTTAGCTATATTATATTGTCTTTTTCTTTTCAATCTAATGGTGTTGGTTGGCATGAAATTTGATATCAGGCTGCAGTACCTGGCAGTCTCACTGTCTTTGTTGGTCTCTCCATGGTGGTCCAGGGGGTTTGGAGAGGAGGACTGGGGGGCAGGGGAGGAGGAGGAAAACTGAGTTGAGACAGCCAGGGAAACAGAAGAAGCACTAAAAGGGGAGGAGGTCTGTGATCCTTCCAATGAAGAAGAAGAAGAAGAAGAAGAAGAAGAGAGAGATGACATGTGGAGAGAGGAGAGGGAAGAGAGGCCGAAGAACTTGAAGAGAGTGGAAGGGGATCTGACAGGGGATCCAGGGGGTGAGGGGGGTGAGGGAGTGCCGATTGGTGTTCGGCCAGACAAGGGGTCGAGGGGTGTCAGAGATGTTGTAGACGGTTTCAAATGGAAAGAAGAGACAAAGGAAGAATCAAGTTGGTGGTGATCCTTTACGTTCTTCTTCTCCCGGTTTTTCCAAACTGACGCAGTTACCATGCCGGCATCCAATGACGTCAGTTTGGGTGGGATTGGGAACGGCGATGGACAGAGGCTCCCAAACCCGAGGCGAACTCTGCACTTCTTTTTCTGTTTGGAGAAACATTATATATGTTATATTTGAACTAGCAGCAAATGTCACACCCAAACCACATGATCTGACCATAAAATAAAGAACTCGGCGCCCAATCATATTGAATTCTGTATCATAGGCTAACAAATAGCAAAAATACATGTTTATAAAAATACAACCATTGTAACCATACAGTTATACCCTCTGTCCCAAATCCTGCCATTTGGCACAAATAAATAGACAATGAAACAACTAGTAATAGCTGAAAAGAATAGAATATGCTCTAAATTGTAACAGAATTAGACAAATTCTAGCCCAGAATAGACACATACCTTTTTACAGCAACACAAACATCCCATTTCAGTGTATTTGTAGACTGTGCCATATTTGACAGAACTTCAAAATATGTTGCCCATTTCACATTGTGATGTCATAAACCAAATTATGATGCGCCTATCTACGCGTTACCAGCATAAATAGTAAACAAATCACACACACCAAATGTTGAAAAATTATTTACAAAATTAATTGATCGTGTATTCAGAGTTATTCCTATTTCATAAAATATACAAAATTACTAGATTCTTGCCAATACACCTGTTTTTTATTGAGAAAACATTGGGTTATCTTTCTCCCACGCTCCCTGGGCCACTGACGTGTGATTGTATGGGATATGGGAAGAGACTAGGACATTCAAAGTAACGTTACTGTCTATCAGAATCAAAACAACTTTTATTGGCCAAGTGGCCTACATTCACACATTCACAGAATTTGACTCGATGAATTGGTGCTGCCATTAATAGACAAACGTAAAGACACATTTACAGCCTATACAATATACAGTAAACATAAAACATATTTATTAGCTTCTATCTTCTTAAGATACTTTAGAGTAACATTTTATTATTGTCACGTTCTGACCTTAGTTCCTTTGTTTTGTCTTTTGTTTTAGTATGGTCAGGGCGTGAGTTGGGTGGGTTGTCTGTGTTAGTTTTTCTATGATTTTCTATTTCTGTATTTGGCCTGATATTGTTCTCAATCAGAGGCAGCTGTCAATCGTTGTCCCTGATTGAGAACCATATTTAGGTAGCCTGTTTTCCTTTGTGTTTTGTGGGTGGTTATTTTCAGTCTTTGTGTGTCTGCACCAGACAGAACTGATCTGATACAGATCGAACATAGCTTTGCAATGGCTGTTAGGAGGACCTTTGAAAAGGAGAGCTGCACACTCTAGCGCAGACTCAGTCATTTAATAACCTAATATCCAACCTTTCCGACCGACAAGCTGTCTTCCTCAGCGCATACTTTTAGGAGCACCTTAACACAGATGGATCTATTAATCTCTGACCGTACCTCATTGAAAAGGTGCCACTCTGCCTAGTGACTGTAAACTAAACAAAAATACTAACGTTAGTACATTTGTTGCATATTTGCTGTTCTGTAAACCCAGTTGGTCACTACCACACCAGTCACAACTGTCAACAGATCATTACATAAATGCAAAGCATCATTTGTTCTCGCAGAGTAGATTGTAGATCCTACTACCACCAGGGAACAATCCATTATTCAGCCCTACCATAAAAAAGACTCTTATCTCTCTCTCACTTTCCCCTCTCTCCTTCATTCCCTGTTTTCCTCTCTCCACCTCTCTCTTCCCCCTCTCCTCCCCCAGATGGACACCCTGACCCTGGAGCTTGTGGCAGAGCGCAGCATGACCCAGAAGAGTGAGAATGCGCGCCAGCAGCTGGAGAGGCAGAACAAGGACTTGCGGGCCAAGCTGGGCGAGCTGGAGGGCTCCGTGAAGAGCCGGTTCAAGGCCTCCACCTCCGCCCTGGAGGCCAAGATACTGCAGCTGGAGGAGCAGCTGGAGCAGGAGGCTAAGTGAGAAACACAGCAACTCTCTTATAACAACTCCATACCTTATTAGACAAGGTGAAATAGGAGACCAAGACTCAGGAGGAGTTCACGAGGGCCTTAGAACAAGCTCAGCCCGTTGGATGAGAGGTTCTTGAATGTGATCTAAATGTTAATGTGATCAATGTAATGAGTCAAAAGCAATCTTAAGAGATGTACTTGAAGATCTATGACTGACAGCCTTTGTTACAGTGCGGTTCCTGTGGTGCTCTAACTGTCCTATGACCTCATTCCTCTGTCCTCCTATCAGGGAGCGAGCAGCGGCCAATAAGCTTGTGAGACGGACAGAGAAGAAGCTGAAGGAGGTGTGCATGCAGGTGGAGGACGAGCGCCGCCATTCCGACCAGTACAAGGAACAGGTGAGGAGCTTGTCACGGAAGTTTGGACGTCCCAGATATTAAAGCTACAGTATGTAACTTTTTGGGAGACTTAACCAAATTAACATAGACATTTGAGTTATAGATATTTAATTCTCATTGAAAACAAGTCTAAGAAGCGATAGATCTGTTCTAAGTGCTCCATTTCTATGCTTTGCGTTCTTACGTTTAGTTTTTGCGTCTTTTACTTTCAGTCTTGTACAACAGCTGAAAATATATAGATTTTTGGTTATGGATTCTCTACACAATGACTGCTTGTTTTGACACAAACAGAAATTAGGTGGCATTTTTAAGTCCATTTTTAAGATGTTCCACAGCTAAAGAAGGATTTCTATCCAATTCAGTACAACTTGCAAAGGTGGGCCAGGATTGGATAGGTGTGAAGATTTAGGATTGGAGTCTTTCCTACAGTAGGTTAATTCCAGTAACCACTGGACCATAGGACTGCTGAGTATTGTAAGTATTAGTATTGACTGTTCATCATTGTTGATGTCTGTTGTGACTCCTGGCTGGATCAGATGGAGAAGGCTAACTCTCGCATGAAGCAGCTGAAGAGGCAGCTTGAGGAGGCTGAGGAGGAGGCCACACGTGCCAACGCCTACCGCAGGAAGCTGCAGAGGGAGCTGGACGATGCCACTGAGGCCAGCGAGGGTCTCAGCCGTGAGGTCAACACACTCAGGTATTTAGAGCCCCCGCACACACACACACAAACAGCTGTGTATATTGGCCAAATTGATGGTCCTCTTTACTAATACCTCTCCTGGCCCCCTCTGTCCCCTGCAGGCGTGGAGGCCCCATCAGTTTCTCCTCCAGCCGCTCAGGCAGGCGTCAGCTGCAGTTGGAGGGAACATCGCTCGACCTCCTATCCGACGATGAGGTGGAAAACAAGACCACGGACGCCAATGCCAACGAGACGCCAGCAGCTCCCCAACCAGAGTAGACACGCTCTCTCCAGCCCACACGCAGCATGGCCTCCGCCCCCACAAACCTTACCCCTGTCCTCCTAACCCCAGACACCAGCAGTGGACCCCACTACTCTGCCTTACCCTTCTATGGCAAGCTGCAGGGCCAAGCAAATCCATCATCTCCTCTATATGAATATACCGCACATCAAGCCTTGGATTCGTTTTTTAACATCAATTGCAGATAAAAGTGCATTTAAATTGCATAGGAGTCTGAGTGTGCATAGGCACTCGAAAACAAATAGCAGGAGTTTACCATAATTATGTTAAGCTACTTCCCTGGAACAGCCATTAGAATCAAACAGCCCTCTAGCTAGAATTAACCACTGTCATTTCAGCTGGTTTACTGGCACACAGGTGGACGACTGCACACAAGTCGGTAAAAACATGTGTCTTTCATGATTGTACAGTATTGGACCAGGAAATGTAAAACAAAGCACAGCATAAGCGAGGGAATTATTTTTAAATGGTAGCCTAAATGATGATCCCACCAAATGTTTTCATCAAAACCACCACTGTCATACAGATACTGCAATCCACTTAGTTTAGTATAAAAATAACTATGTGAATAACTCCTTAGTAGCAGGTTTGTAGTAAATTAGATTGTACCACGCCATGTTGCCTCAGCATTCCCCCTATATATATGACCAGCAAAAGACCCTGTTAACTTTACCAATATAACCTTGTCCAATAACCCACCATTTTATATTTGACATATCAATCTACTTTAAGTGGTGTACGATAATGTGTGGAATTAGTTTTGTCAGACTTGGAACAAAGGCCCTTTTTTTTAGAAAGACAGCCCAAATGTGTGCTTGACTGTCACACCCTGACCATAGTTTGCTTTGTATGTTTGTATGTTTTGTTTGGTCAGGGTGTGATCTGAGTGGGCATTCTATGTTGGATGTCTTGTTTGTCTGTTTCTGTGTTTGGGCCTGATATGGTTCTCAATCAGAGGCAGGTGTTAGTCATTGTCTCTGATTGGGAACCATATTTAGGTAGCCTGTTGGGTTTTGTGGGTGATTGTTCCTGTCTTTGTGTTGGTTACACCAGATAGGGCTGTTTTCGGTATTTCACGTTTCTTGTTTTTGTATATTGTTCTATTTTCATCTTTATTAAAGATGTATCACAATAACCACGCTGCGTTTTGGTCCGCCTCTCCTTCAGCGGAAGAAAACCGTGTTATGCTGTGGAGCGCACGCTGTCTCCAGTGCGGGTGCATAGCCCGGTGCGGTACGAGCCAGGTAAGGCTGGGCAGGCCCAGTGCACCTGCACGGTCCGGTCTATCCAGTGCCACCTACACGCACCAACCCTCCGGTGGCAGCCCCCCACACCAGGCTTCCTGTGCGTGTCCAGAGCCCAGTACTCCCTGTTTCTCCTCCCCGCACTCGCCCTGAGGTGCGTGTCCTCGGCCCAGTACCACCAGTGCCGGCACCACGCATCAGGCCTATAGTGCGTCCCGCCTGTCCAGCGCTGCTAGAGCCTTCCTCCTCTCCAGCGCAGCCGGAATCTCCCGCCTATCCGGCGCTGCCAGAGCTCCCGCCCCTCAGTCCAGAGGCGCCAGAGCCCCTCAGTCCAGAGGTGCAAGAGCCCCTCAGTCCAGCGCTGCCAGAGCCTTCCTCTCCAGTGTTGCCAGAGCCTTCCTCTCCAGTGTTGCCAGAGCTGCCCGTCTGCCAAGCGCCGCAGGAGCTACCCGTCTGCCCAGCGCCATCAGAGTCACCAGTCTGCCCAGCACCGCCAGTCTGCAAGGAGCCGCCAGTGCCGCCAGTCTGCAAGGTGCCGCCAGTCTGCAAGGAGCCGCCAGTCTGCAAGGAGCCGCCAGTGCCGCCAGTCTGCAAGGAGCCGCCAGTGCCGCCAGTCTGCAAGGAGCCGCCAGTGCCGCCAGTCTGCAAGCAGCCGCCAGTGCCGCCAGTCTGCAAGGAGCCGCCAGTGCCGCCAGTCTGCAAGGAGCCGCCAGTGCCGCCAGTCTGCCAGGATCCGCCAGAGCCGCCAGTCTGCCAGGATCCGCCAGAGCCGCCAGTGTTGTGTTGGTTACACCAGATAGGGCTGTTTTCGTTTTTTCACGTTGTTTTTGTATATTCTATTTTCATCTTTATTAAAGATGTATCACAATAACCACGCTGCGTTTTGGTCCGCCTCTCCTTCAACAGAAGAATCCCGTTACATTGACATACTATAATATTGCTATGTATAATTCTGTCTATTCAGTTATGTTTTCTGTACCATGTACAAAATACTTAACTCAAAAAGGTCTCTTTGACATCTCGTGTCACCTTAATTTCAATACATTACAAATGGCTGAATAATATTAGCATGATTTACAGAAGGGTAATTCATGTTTTATTGAGTGTTAGAGCGTTGGTTTTAATTCAGTGGTTCAGGGAAGAGCAATCGATCAATTTGAATATGCACACTTGTTGATGCCTTGATTATTAAATGTTAAACATAAATGACCATTTTGTAAATGACTAATTACATATTTGAGGTCTTTATTATTTTAAACCAGAACAAATTGGGGGGAAAAAACGTTTATCTGTTTCTTTCGAAAGACAAAGACATGAGGGGAAAAAAGTGTATCGTGTTTGAACCAGTTTCATAGCTTTAGTGTCATATTATACCATAAGCACCTCTCCCATCGTGTTGGTGTGAACCAGTGTTATTACAGAATGATTTATGGAGCCTTCTGTCTGCCAGGCAGAAAGTAGGATTCCATTGGGTTCAAAGCTTTAACATCCTGAAGGTTGTTATTAGTGGACTGGCTGTTGACGACCAGGTATTCATCATCTCCTTTTATTTCTTGTATATCTAGACTTTTTTTGTTGTTGTTGTAAAAGACCAATAAACATATCCGTTATAGAAAACATATTTTTTCTTCTATATTTCTTGTGCAACACATTGATGTCCTCTTAGTCTTTCCCACAGTAGTTGTGGGTCAAGACTGTCTCCAAACTGATATGTGATGTATGGTCTATGTTACATTACCATTCATTGTTCCCTTACTTCATTGTATTTGTGGTTACATTAAAACCCTGAGGGAGTGCGTAGATAGACTGTGCACAGACACACAATATTGTTGTAATATTAACTTTTTCCTATTTTTACCCAACATGAATGAATGATAGAGATTGCCTCTTATACAGTGCATTCAGAACGTATTCACACCCCTTGACTTTTCCACATGTTGTGTTACAGCCTTATTCAAAATGGATCTAAAAAATCATCAATCTACACACAATACCCCATAGTGACAAAGTGAAGACATGTTTTTAGACATTGTAGCAAATGTATACAAAATAAAACCAGAAATACTTGTACATGATTGTACATGGTTTGGTACGGCACACACCTGTCTATTTAACTTATTTTTGATTTCACCTTTATTTAACCAGGTAGGCAAGTTGAGAACAACTTCTCATTTACAATAGCGACCTGGCCAAGATAAAGCAAAGCAGTTCGACACATACAACAACACAGAGTTACACATGGAGTAAAACAAACATGCAGTCAATAATAAGGTATAAACAAGACTATATACGATGTGAGCAAATGAGGTGAGATAAGGGAAGTAAAGGCAAAAAAAGGCCATGGTGGCAAAGTAAATACAATATAGCAAGTTAAACACTGGAATGGTAGATTTGCAGTGGAAGAATGTGAAAAGTAGAAATAGAAATAATGGGGTGCAAAGGAGCAAAATAAATAACATAAATACAGTAGGGAAAGAGGTAGTTGTTTGGGCTAAATTATAGGTGGGCTATGTACAGGTGCAGTAATCTGTGAGCTGCTCTGACAGTTGGTGCTTAAAGCTAGTGAGGGAGATAAGTGTTTCCAGTTTCAGAGATTTTTGTAGTTTGTTCAAGTCATTGGCAGCAGAGAACTGGAAGGAGAGGCGGCCAAAGAAATAATTGGTTTTGGGGGTGACCCTAGAGATATACCTGCTGGAGCGCGTGCTACAGGTGGGTGATGCTATGGTGACCAGCGAGCTGAGATAAGGGGGGACTTTACCTAGCAGGGTCTTGTAGATGACATGGAGCCAGTGGGTTTGGCGACGAGTATGAAGCGAGGGCCAGCCAACGAGAGGGTACAGGTCACAATGGTGGGTAGTATATGGGGCTTTGGTGACAAAACGGATTGCACTGTGATAGACTGCATCCAATTTGTTGAGTAGGGTATTGGAGGCTATTTGTAAATGACATCGCCGAAGTCGAGGATGGTAGGATGGTCAGTTTTACAAGGGTATGTTTGGCAGCATGAGTGAAGAATGCTTTGTTGCGAAATAGGAAGCCAATTCTAGATTTAACTTTGGATTGGAGATGTTTGATGTGGGTCTGGAGGGAGAGTTTACAGTCCAACCAGACACCTAGGTATTTGTAGTTGTCCACGTATTCTAAGTCAGAGTAGTGATGTTGGACAGGCGGGCAGGTGCAGGCAGCGATCGGTTGTAGAGCATGCATTTAGTTTTACTTGTATTTAAGAGCAATTGGAGGCCACGGAAGGAGAGTTGTATGGTATTGAAGCTTGCCTGGAGGGTTGTTAACACAGTGTCCAAAGAAGGGCCAGAAGTATACAGAATGGTGTCGTCTGCGTAGAGGTGGATCAGAGACTCACCAGCAGCAAGAGCGACATCATTGATGTATACAGAGAAGAGAGTCGGTCCAAGAATTGAACCCTGTGGCACACCCATAGAGACTGCCAGAGGTCCGGACAGCAGAGCCTCCGATTTGACACACTGAACTCTATCAGAGAAGTAGTTGGTGAACCAGCCGAGACAATCGTCTGCCGACGAGGATGTGGTGATTGACAGAGTCAAAAGCCTTGGCCAGATCAATGAATACGGCTGCACAGTCATGTTTCTTATCGTTTATATCGTTTAGGACCTTGAGCGTGGCTGAGGTGCACCCATGACCAGCTCTGAAACCAGAGAAGGTATGGTGAGATTCGAAATGGTCGCTAATCTGTTTGTTGACTTGGCTTTCGAAGACCTTAGAAAGGCAGGGTAGGATAGATATAGGTCTGTAGCAGTTTGGGTCAAGAGTGATCCCCCCCTTTAAAGAGGGGGATGACCGCAGCTGCTTTCCAATCTTTGGGAATCTCAGACGACACGAAAGAGAGGTTGAACAGGCTAGTAATAGGGGTGGCAACTATTTCGGCAGATCATTTTAGAAAGAAGGGGTCCAGATAGTCTAGCCCGGCTGATTTGGAGGGGTCCAGATTTTGCAGCTCTTTTAGAACATCAGCTGACTGGATTTGGGAGAAGGAGAAATGGGGAAGGCTTGGGCGAAATGCTGTGGGGGGTGCAGTGCTGTTGACCGGGGTAGGAGTAGCCAGGTGGAAAGCATGACCAGCCGTAGAAAAATGCTTATTGAAATTCTCAATTATAGTGGATTTATCAGTGGTGACAGTATTTCCTATCTTCAGTGCAGTGGGCAGCTGGGAGGAGGTGTTCTTATTCTCCATGGACTTTACAGTGTCCCAGAACTTTTTTGAGTTAGTGTTGCAGGAAGCAAATTTCTGCTTGAAAAAGCTAGCCTTGGCTTTTCTAACTGCTTGTGTATACTGGTTTCTAGCTTCCCTGAACAGCTGCATATCACGGGGGCTGTTCGATGCTAATGCAGAATGCCATAGGATGTTTTTGTGTTGTTTAAGGGCAGTCAGGTCTGGGGAGAACCAAGGGCTATATCTGTTCCTGGTTCTACATTTCTTGAATGGGGCATGCTTATTTAAGATGGGTAGGAATGCATTTACAAAAAAAAAACAGGCATCCTCTACTGACGGGATGAGATCAATATCCTTTCAGGATACCCCGGCCAGGTCGATTAGAAAGTCCTGTATAAGAAAGGTCTATATAAGGTACCAGTTCACAGTGCATGTCAGAACAAAAACCAAACCATGTGTCACAACTTCCGCCGAGGTTGGCTCTCCTACCCGTTCAGGCGGTGCTCGGCGGTCGTCGTCACCGTCCTACTAGCCACTGCCGATCCCTTTTCGTGTATCTGTTGGTTTTGTCTGATTGGTTTCACCTGTGTGTTGTTTAGTTAATTAGTGTCTGTATATAATGTAGGTTGTCCCACCCTTGTTTTGTGCGGGATTGTTTATTTTGTCATTCATTTTTCGTCTGTCGGTGTTATTGTGTTTCTTATTCTCCGGTTAGTCTGTTATCCTGTGTTGGATAATTTCACCCTGTGTGTGGAGAATAAACTCTATATCGCATTCTGCTCTCTGCGCCTGATTCCACCCACCTTGATTAGACGTGACAGAATCCCGCACCCGCCATGGAATCAGCAGGAGCAGCAGCGTCTCCTCTCCCATCGATGGAAGAGAGGGTCCTCCATCATACCAGCGTGCTTCACCGGATTGGTTCTGCTATGGACCAAATGATGGAGAGAATGGATCGATGGGAGAGGAGTGGCCACCCCACCTCACCTCTAGCAACCCCTTCTCCAGCACCTCCTGTTTCTGCGACCACATCTGGCTCTGGGGCTCGGCTGACACTCCCACGGGAGTTTGACGGATCGGCGGCTGGGTGCCAGGGTTTCCTCCTTCAGCTGGAACTATACCTGGCTACCGTGCGTCCTGCTCCCTCTGGAGAGGAGAGCGTGTGCGCCCTCGTCTCCTGCTTGACTGGGCGAACCCTCGAGTGGGCCAACGCAGTGTGGAATGGTCCGGACACTGGAACTATACCTGGCTACCGTGCGTCCTGCTCCCTCTGGAGAGGAGAGCGTGTGCGCCCTCGTCTCCTGCTTGACTGGGCGAGCCCTCGAGTGGGCCAACGCAGTGTGGAATGGTCCAGACACGGCTAAGGATAATTACCCAGAGTTCACCCGCCGATTCCGAGCTGTTTTTGACCATCCACCCGAGGGTCGGGCGGCGGGTGAACGGCTGTTTCACCTGCGTCAGGAGACGAGGAGCGTACAGGATTTTGCCCTAGAGTTTAGGACTTTGGCAGCAGGAGCAGGATGGAACGACAGGGCCTTGATTGATCATTTTAGATGTAGTCTCAGTGAGGACGTCCGCAGGGAGCTGGCATGTCGGGACACCACATTCACTCTGGATGGACTTATCGATCTGGCTATCCGTCTCGACAACCTGCTGGCTGCTCGCGGGCGTTCGGATCAGGTCCTGTCGTTTCCAATCCCCAGCCCCCCTGTTCCTATCCCTATGGAATTAGGAGGTACGGCTTCAAGGGGGACCGGAGGAGGAGTGTCCTCCTGCACCAGTTGTGGTCGACGAGGGCACACGTCCGACCGGTGCTGGAGGAACTCGCCTAGGAGTCGGGAGGACAGGCGGAACACTGCTCGATCACCCCAGGTGAGTAAGCACCAAACTCATTCATTCATTCATGTGTTTGTATTGATTTCTTTCCCTGGGTTTTCCCCCTCTCTACAGCATAAGGCGCTAGTCGATTCAGGCGCAGCTGGGAATTTTATGGATCGTGGGCTTGCGTTAAGGCTAGGGATTCCCCTGGTGTCGTTAGATCGACCTTTCCCCGTGCACTCCTTAGATAGCCGACCATTAGGGTCAGGAGTAATTAGGGAGGCTACGGTGCCGCTGGACATGGTAACGCAGGGTGATCATAAGGAGCAGATTAGCCTGTTCCTTATAGATTCACCTGCGTTTCCAGTGGTGTTGGGGGTTCCCTGGTTAGCTCAACACAGCCCGGTGATTTTCTGGCGACAGTGGGCTCTAAAGGGGTGGTCAGAGGAGTGTTCAGGTAGGTGTATAGGAGTTGCCGTTGGTGCGACTACGGTGGAGAGTCCAGACCAAGTTTCCACCGTGCGCATTCCCTCTGAATATGCCGATTTGGCTATCGCCTTCAGTAAAGGGAGGGCGACCCAATTACCAACTCATCGTCGAGAGGACTGCGCGATAAACCTTCTGGAAAACGCTGCACTTCCTAGGAGTCACGTGTATCCATTGTCCCAGGAGGAGACAGTTGCGATGGAAACATATGTTTCCGAATCACTGGGACAGGGGTACATTCAGCCCTCCATATCACCCGTCTCCTCAAGCTTCTTTTTTGTGAAGAAGAAGGATGGAGGTCTGCGTCCGTGTATTGATTATAGAGGTCTAAATTCCATCACAGTGGGGTTTAGTTACCCACTACCTCTCATCGCTACGGCAATGGAATAATTTCACGGGGCTCGATTCTTCACAAAACTGGACCTGAGGAGCGCGTATAATCTGGTACGTATCCGGGGAGGAGATGAGTGGAAGACCGCATTTAGTACTACTTCTGGTCATTATGAGTACTGCGTCATGCCATACGGGTTGAAGAATGCTCCAGCCGTTTTCCAATCCTTCGTAGATGAGATTCTCCGAGACCTGCTCGGGCAGGGAGTGGTAGTGTACATTGATGACATCTTGATCTATTCTGCCACACGCGCGGAGCATGTGTCTCTGGTGCGTAAGGTACTTGGGCGACTACTGGAGCATGACCTGTATTGCAAGGCGGAGAAATGTGAGTTTTTTAAACAGTCCGTTTCCTTCCTGGGGTATCGTATTTCCACCTCCGGGGTGGTGATGGAGGATGATCGCGTTACAGCCGTGCGTAATTGGCCGACTCCGACCACGGTGAAAGAAGTGCAGCGGTTTTTAGGGTTTGCCAATTACTACCGGAGGTTTATCCGGGGTTTTGGTCAGGTGGCTGCTCCCATCACCTCACTGCTGAAGGGAGGACCGGTGCGCTTGCGCTGGTCAGCAGAGGCGGGCAGAGCTTTCAGTCGTCTGAAGGAGCTGTTCACCAATGTGCCCGTGTTGGCGCATCCGGACCCCTCTTTAGCGTTCATAGTGGAGGTGGATGCATCCGAGGCTGGGGTTGGAGCCGTGCTGTCCCAACGCTCGGGCGTGCCATCCAAACTCCGCCCGTGTGCTTTCTTTTCGAGCAAGCTCAGCCCAGCGGAGCGAAACTATGATGTGGGGGACCGGGAGTTGTTAGCTGTAGTAAAGGCTCTGAAGGTGTGGAGACATTGGCTTGAGGGGGCTAAATACCCTTTTCTCATCTGGACTGACCATCGTAATCTCGAGTACATCCGGGCAGCTAAGAGACTAAATCCACGTCAGGCTAGATGGGCCATGTTTTTTACTAGGTTCCAGTTTACCCTCACATATCGACCAGGCTCCCAAAACACCAAAGCTGACGCACTGTCTCGCCTCTATGATACCGAGGAACGGTCAGTAGAGCCAACTCCCATCATTCCACCGTCATGTCTTGTGGCACCGGTGGTATGGGAGGTGGATGCTGAGATAGAGAGGGCCTCACGGTCAGAGCCGGCTCCTCCTAACTGTCCAGTAGGGACCAAGTACGTGCCGAGGGTGGTCCGGGACAAGCTGATTAGGTGGGCTCATACTCTTCCCTCCTCGGGTCATCCTGGTATCAAGAGGACAGTGCAGAGTCTGAGAGGGAGATATTGGTGGCCCACACTGGCTAAAGACGTGAGATTTTATGTCTCCTCCTGCTCAGTGTGTGCTCAGAGCAAGGCTCCTCGGCACCTACCTAGAGGGAAATTACAACCCCTCCCCGTTCCACAACGGCCGTGGACACATTTATCGGTGGATTTTCTTACCGACCTTCCCCCGTCCCAGGGAAGTACTACGATCCTGGTCGTTGTGGATCGGTTTTCTAAGTCCTGTCGTCTCATTCCGTTGCCTGGTCTTCCTACGGCCCTGCAGACTGCTGAGGCTTTGTTTACCCATGTCTTCCGGCACTATGGGGTGCCTGAGGACATCGTCTCTGATCGGGGTCCCCAATTCACATCCAGAGTGTGGAGGGCGTTTATGGAGAGACTGGGGGTCTCGGTTAGCTTAACCTCAGGTTTTCACCTCGAGAGTAATGGGCAGGTGGAGCGCGTTAACCAGGATGTGGGCAGGTTTCTGCGGTCCTATTGTCGGGACCGGCCTGGTGAGTGGGCTAGGTATGTTCCATGGGCCGAACTAGCCCAGAACTCCTTACGCCACTCCTCTACTAACTTGTCTCCTTTTGAGTGTGTGTTAGGTTACCAGCCGGTCCTGGCTCCATGGCATCAGAGTCAGACCGAGGCTCCTGCGGTGGAGGAATGGGTACAGCGCTCCAAGGACACCTGGAACGCCGTTCAGGACTCATTACGGTTAGCGGGAGAAAGGCAGAAGAGGAGCGCTGACCAGCACCGCAGTGAGACCCCCGTGTTTGCACCGGGGGACAGGGTCTAGCTCTCGACCCGAAACCTGTCTCTCCGCCTGCCCTGTCGGAAGCTGGGGCCGCAGTGTGTGGGGCCGTTCAAAGTCCTGAGGAGAATAAACGAGGTGTGTTATAGGTTACAACTTCCTAGGTATTACCGTATTAACCCCTCGTTTCACGTGTCTCTCCTCAGGCCGGTGGTGGCTGGTCCCCTGCAAGAAGGTGAGGTGTCTGAGGTCCCTCCGCCCCCTCTGGACATCGAGGGGCCCCCGGCGTATACAGTTCAAGGCATTCTGGATTCGAGATGCCGGGTGGGGGGCCTACAGTACCTCGTGGACTGGGAGGGGTACGGCCCGGAGGAGAGATGCTGGGTTCCGGTGAGGGACATTTTGGACCCTTCTCTCATGATAGAATTCCACCGCCTCCACCCGGATCGCCCAGCACCTCGTCCTCCGGGTCGTCCTAGAGGACGGTGGCGGCGCAGCGGGAGCCTGGGGGGGGGGGGTACTGTCACGACTTCCGCCTAGATTGGCTCTCCTGCCCGTTCAGGCGGTGCTCGGCGGTCGTCGTCACCGTCCTACTAGCCACTACCGATCCCTTTTCGTGTATCTGTTGGTTTTGTCTGATTGGTTTCACCTGTGTGTTGTTTAGTTAATTAGTGTCTGTATATAATGTAGGTTGTCCCACCCTTGTTTTGTGCGGGATTGTTTATTTTGTCATTCATTTTTCTTCTGTCGGTGTTATTGTGTTTCTTATTCTCCGGTTAGTCTGTTATCCTGTGTTGGATAATTTCACCCTGTGTGTGTTTGGGTTGACCGTGTTTGTTTTGTTCACCGGAGAATAAACTCTATATCGCATTCTGCTCTCTGCGCCTGATTCCACCCACCTTGATTAGACGTGACACCATGAGGTCGAAGGAATTGTCCTCCATCCTTCCTAAATGGAAGAAGTTTGGAACCCCAAAGACTCCTATAGCTGGCCGCCTGGTCAAACTGAGCTATCAGGAACCTGATGGTCACTATGACAGAGCTCCAGAGTTCCTCTGTGGAGATTAGAGAAACCTCCAGAAGGACAACCATCTCTGCAGCACTCCACCAACCAGGTCTTTATGGTAGAGTGGTCAGACGGAAGCCACTTCTCAGTAAAAAGCACATGACAGCACGCTTGGAGTTTGCCAAAACCCACCTAAAGACTCTCAGACCATGAGAATCAAGATTCTCTGGTCTGATGAAACCAAGATTGAACTCTTTGGCCTGAATGCCAAGCGCCATGTCAGGAGGAAACCTGGCACCATTTCTACGGTGAAGCATGGCGGTGGCAGCATCATGCTGTGGGGATGTTTTTCAGCAGCAAGGACTGGTAGACTAGTCAGAATCGAGGGAAAGATGAACGGCACAAAGTACAGAGAGATGCTTGATGAAAACCAGCTCCAGAGCGTTCGGGATCTCAGACTGGGCCGAAGGTTCACCTTCCAACAGGACAACGACCCTTAGCACACAGCCAAGACAAACGCAGGGGTGGCTTGGGGACAAGTCTCTGAATGTCCTTGAGTGGCCCAGCCAGAGCCCGGACTTGAACCTGATTGAACATCTCTGGAGACCTGAAAATAGCTGTGCAGCGATGCTCCCCATCCAACCTGAAAGAGCTTGAGAGGATCTGCAGAGAAGAATGAGAGAAACTCCCCAAATACAGATGTGCTAAGCTTATAGCGTCATACCCAAGAAAACTTTAGGCTGTAATCGCTGCTAAAGGTGCTTCAACAAAGTACTGAGTAAAGGGTCTGAATACTTATGTAAATGTGATAGTTTAGCTTTATGTTTCCTTGAAAAAGTTGCAAAAAAAATCTAAAAACCTGTTTTTGCTGTCATTATGGGGTAGATAACAATAATTGAATCCATTTTGGAATAAGGCTGTAACTTAACTAAATGTGGAACAAGTCAAGGGATCTGAATACTTTCTGAATGCACTGTAGGTACATTTATTCACTACCATGTACAGTAAAAGAACATTAATTGCACTCGGTCGGTGAGATGTTTTATATTTATATAATTGTAAACATACAGTAGATGGCCTAGAGTGGGTACATGCTTTGTGGTGTAGGCTGTTTCTTCTGGTGGTCTAGGGCAGCCTGATGTCCAGGTGGTCTAGGGCAGCCTGGTGTTCTGGTGGTCTAGGGCAGCCTGGTGTTCTGGTGGTCTAGGGCAGCTTGGTGTCCAGGTGGTTTAGGGCAGTGTGATGTCCTAATGGTCTAGGATAGTCTGATGGTGGTCTAGGGCAGCTTGATGGTGGTCTAGGATAGTCTGATGGTGGTGTAGGGCAGCTTGATGGTGGTGTAGGGAGGCTTGATGGTGGTCTAGGGCAGCTTGATGGTGGTGTAGGGCAGCTTGATGGTGGTCTAGGGCAGCTTGATGGTGGTCTAGGGCAGCTTGATGGTGGTCTAGGGCAGCTTGATGGTGGTATAGGGCAGCTTGATGGTGGAGTAGGGCAGCTTGATGGTGGTGTAGGGAGGCTTGATGGTGGTCTAGGGCAGCTTGATGGTGGTGTAGGGCAGCTTGATGGTGGTCTAAGGCAGTTGATGGTGGTCTAAGGCAGCTTGATGGTGGTGTAGGGCAGCTTGATGGTGGTGTAACGCAGCTTGATGGTGGTCTAGGGCAGCTTGATGGTGGTATAGGGCAGCTTGATGGTGGAGTAGGGCAGTCTGATGGGGGTGTAGGGCAGCTTGATGGTGGTCTAAGGCAGCTTGATGGTGGTCTAAGGCAGTTGATGGTGGTGTAGGGCAGCCTAATTCGATTAATCTGATGTTTCTTGGTGTGTGGTACGTGCTACTCCAGGTGGTCCCTGAGCGCTGTGCCTCTCCCTGAGTTTAATGATGGGTTCTCCTGGTGCTTCTCCTGGTAGTGAGGGGCCTGGTCTCCTTCACCTTCTCTACTTCAATGAGAAATGACAGGGAGATCTTACATGTACATACAATGTCTGAAAAATAACACATACAGAGGGATCACAGGTTAAAGGGATAACTCTTAATGCGTGGTCAAGGAATCATCTTTCTAGCTTTGGTAAACACTTTTTTTTTCTTGATAACTCATTGTCGTCATTGACTCCATTTGTGACATTCTTCTCAAATTTGTGGCCTAGAGCCTTACCTGCAGACATAGAACAGGATGTAGGCAGTCTGTGCAATCTCCTTCAGCACAGTGGCCTCATCTGTCCTCAAGACATGTGCGTCATCCAGGCAGAGCCACCCACTGCCACGGCTGTCCAAAACATCACTGATGTAGTGGCCTAGGGAACAAGGGAAACAAAATAGAGTGTACATTAAGCTTTCATAATTGTGTGTGCGTGCCTGCATACCTGCGTGCCTGCCTACCTGCATGCCTGCCTACCTGCATGCCTGCATACCTGTATACATGTTGTCTCCCAGATGTGAGATCACACTTGACAATTTGTAGATATTGTCTGGCTGGTGTCTCTGTAAGGAAACACATTTAATAATAGGATTGTTATTTTGTCGACAGGATAGGGGTGCCTTCTATAACTGCCTTATCTTGATCCGCCCACTATCTCAACTGGATCTAATTATCTGTTATTTATTTTTCTCTCTCTCTCTCTCTCTCTCTCTCTCTCTCTCTCCTCACCACAGCGGCTGCCTGCTGCTTTTTCTCACTGTCAGCTGGTTTCTCTAGCTGGTCAGAGGAATTTGAATCTGGTGGGGGTATATCAAATATAGTGTAAATACAAACCAGAAAGTGAAGTGGAAACCCATCAACAAATATACTCTTAACTTCAGCTTCCGACTTGCTTTCCTCAACAGTCCTGTTTCATGAGAGGGTGTTCTGCATGAAGTCAGTAACACAATGTCCTACCTGGTCTATCAAGGGTGCCTTTCGGGGAGTTTGCAGGTGTGTTGTCCATGTTGTTTCTACCCAGGGAGCTTGCCCTGTGTAAATTGATGGCATTGAAAATAAATATCTAGTGTGTGAAAATCATGGTGTGTGTTGGCTACTCAATGTGCAATGTCCCCAAACAGAGTGTAAACCAACCTGGCTCCATACTGGACATGGGCTGTCTTCCCACATACGGCTGGGAGGGTTATTTCTGCAGGGATGGACATGGGATCATCCAACTTCTCTGGCTCCCAGTAGCCTGCAGTAAATCGCTTGATATGAAGCATTAGGACCCTGCTCAGAGACAGACAGGCAGGCAGGCAGGCATTCACAAAGACAGACAGACAGACAGACAGACAGACAGACAGACAGACAGACAGACAGACAGACAGACAGACAGACAGACAGACAGACAGACAGACAGACAGACAGACAGACAGACAGACAGACAGACAGACAGACAGACGACCAGGCAGGCATTCACACAGACAAAGGAATCAGTCTTGTACTCAATTCAATAACCCAGTTTGGTGAGTTAGATCAGGACTGTCAATTGCAATCTGAGATGATGATGGGGGGACTCACCGGGGCAGCGTGAGGAAGTGCCTAGTCACAGATGCTGTGCTGCCTGAGCACACCCTGCATGCACACTCTAACGCAGATGGCTAGGTGACAAAGGATAGCAATACAATTATGAACATTATGACATTAATGATAGTGTTCCTTGACATACTAACTCTTGGTTTAAGCTAAGTGCTGACCTTAAAGTAGAGGTCCAGGCTGTGTGTCAGGTAATGGCTCAGGCTCAGTGACAGGTGATTATAATCCTCCTGACCATACACTATAACTCCACAGCTTCAGAAGTACGGAGAGAAATGCATCAGCTATCCAACACAAACCTTTTGATCCCTCTACACACTATCTTAATGCTTTACCTCTGTATCCTGCATGTTATGCTGACATTAAACCTCCTCACAAATGTGATGAAGACATCAAGGTACACCGTATACAAATGACAGCTGTTACCTGGTGCAGGTACGGGAAGTCTTCAGCTTGAATTCTAACTGCTTCACGGGGCAGGTGTATGGCTCTGGTGAGCCCTTTAATGCCATACCCTCCTCCTTCAGCTGAAAGAGGAGGAGCAACACACATTCATGGGCATCCTAAGAGAAGAATGGGAAAGAAGCAGAAAATACATAAACAACTACAACTGAAACAGAGCTGAGGAAAAACACTGTCACGTGTCCCAGGTTTATTGTTAAGTGAGTCTTTTAGCAAATAATATCTTACCTGTTCATAGTCTTCCTCATAGTCCTCATTGACAACGGAAAGGCAGCGCTTGACTGTTTGAAGGATTTTCTTATTTTCCTTGTTCTTAGCATTAACAGTGCCTCCAGAAAGCCTGGCCTGATGTAACTTGGCAAAGCAGCTGTGGAGGGAGACAAAGAGCATGCATTCAGGTTTCAATCTCTCACCTTGGCCACAGATTAGCTCTGTGCTTCTACTTGAGCTTCTGGTCAAATATGATTCAACTCATTCCTGACTGTGACAGGAAATCATCTCTGGTGTTAATCAGAAGCTGAGTTGGGTTTGTTTTTATCTTAAAAATCATGAGACACTAAGAGTGTACGAAGGACAATATATATCCATCCATCCATCCATCCATCCATCCATCCATCCATACATAGACAGATAGATAGATAGATAGATAGATAGATGGATACATACAAACATACATGTGTGTTTGATGCCATTCCATTTGCTCCGTTTCAGACATCATTACAAGCCGTCCTCCCCTCAGCAGCCTCCACTGACACATACATCGAGGCGGAACTTGTGTACTGTAACTATAAGCGTCTAGGTGGGTGGGTCAGTGTGTGTACAGGTGGGACAGGAGGGTGAGAGCGAGGCTGTATACCATAGCAGTTTAGAGGAGGGGGAGGAAATCCAGATGTTCTGCTGTCTCAGGATGTCTCTGCAAAATGCTGGCAGCCCCAGCAGGCACTGCAGAGCAGAGTTCATGAAGCAGGTGTTGCCAATATTAGGCAACCTGTAGGAAAGAAGCCATCAGTTACACACTAATATCTGAACAGTGGACCAAAGGTAAACTAATGAATGGATTTGTAAGGCATGAACACAAGATAACTCTGAGTACCACACTGAATTATTTAAAACAAAAAGCAGATCTCATAGATAAGAGTAGGTTTGTGTGTGTGTGTGTGTAGATGTGTGTGTGTTTTACCCGAGGAGCTTGGTGTTGTCTTCGCCCTCGCCTGTGCAGCTCTGCTCCCCCAGCTGGGTGCTACTCTTGCTGACCAGGTTGGGGAGGCAAGCCATGGCTTCCCGAGACCTGACCAATGGCCTGGAGGAAGAGAGACAGGGTAGAGGCCTCAGTAGCAGTAGCTCAACACCAATCGGTCTGTTTGAACACTATTTTAATGTACAGGCATACATATATTCCTTACCATGTCATGGTGTGAGTGACCACTCTTATGTAGAGTTTAGTGAGATGAAGGTGGCTATTGTATACAGTACTTACCTCTCCAAGGAGACAGAGGAAGTCTTCAGGTCAATGGAGGCCTCTGCAGAGAGAGACCGAGAGACAGAGAGCGGTAAGAGAGAAGCTTTGTCAAAGATGAATTGAGACAAATAGCACCAAAAAATGGCACCCGTTTACAGACCTGCGATGCCAACAAATAGGGGTACCATTCTCTTTGTCTGTGGAACAACTGCCCCCACCTCTTTGACCTCAGAGCTCATAAGATCTCTGTAAAGACACACAGACATATGCATTAAGTTAGGTATATTATATTGTCTTTTTCATTTCAATCTAATGGTGTTGGTTGGCATGAAATTTGATATCAGGCTGCAGTACCTGGCAGTCTCACTGTCTTTGTTGGTCTCTCCATGGTGGTCCAGGGGGTTTGGAGAGGAGGACTGGGGGGCAGGGGAGGAGGAGGAAAACTGAGTTGAGACAGCCAGGGAAACAGAAGAAGCACTAAAAGGGGAGGAGGTCTGTGATCCTTCCAATGAAGAAGAAGAAGAAGAAGAAGAGAGAGATGACATGTGGAGAGAGGAGAGGGAAGAGAGGCCGAAGAACTTGAAGAGAGTCGAAGGGGATCTGACAGGGGATCCAGGGGGTGAGGGGGGTGAGGGAGTGCAGATTGGTGTTCGGCCAGACAAGGGGTCGAGGGGCGTCAGAGATGTTGTAGACGGTTTCAAATGGAAAGAAGAGACAAAGGAAGATTCAAGTTGGTGGTGATCCTTTACGTTCTTCTTCTCCCGGTTTCTCCAAACTGACGCAGTTACCATGCCGGCATCCAATGACGTCAGTTTGGGTGGGATTGGGAACGGCGATGGACAGCGGCTCCCAATCCCGAGGCGAACTCTGCACTTCTTTTTCTGTTTGGAGAAACATTATATATGTTATGTTTGAACTAGCAGCAAATGTCACACCCAAACCACATGATCTGACCATAAAATAAAGAACTCGTCGCCCAATCATATTGAATTCTGTATCATAGGCTAACAAATAGCAAAAATACATGTTTATAAAAATAAAACCATTGTAACCATACAGTTATACCCTCTGTCCCAAATCCTGCCATTTGGCACAAATAAATAGACAATGAAACAACTAGTAATAGCTGAAAAGAATAGAATATACTCTAAATTGTAACAGAATTAGACAAATTCTAGCCCAGAATAGACACATACCTTTTTACAGCAACACAAACATCCCATTTCAGTGTATTTGTAGACTGTGCCTATTTGACAGAACTTCAAAATATGTTGCCCATTTCACATTGTGATGTCATAAACCAAATTATGATGCGCCTATCTACGCGTTACCAGCATAAATAGTAAACAAATCTCACACACACCAAAATGTTGAAAAATTATTTACAAAATTAATTGATCGTTTATTCAGAGTTATTCCTATTTCATAAAATATACAAAATAACTAGATTCTTGCCAATACACCTGTTTTTTATTGAGAAAACATTGGGTTATCTTTCTCCCACGCTCCCTGGGCCACTGACGTGTGATTGTATGGGATATGGGAAGAGACTAGGACATTCAAAGTAACGTTACTGTCTATCAGAATCAAAACAACTTTTATTGGCCAAGTGGCCTACATTCACACATTCACAGAATTTGACTCGATGAATTGGTGCTGCCATTAATAGACAAACGTAAAGACACATTTACAGCCTATACAATATACAGTAAACATAAAACATATTTATTAGCTTCTATCTTCTTAAGATACTTTAGAGTAACATTTTATTATTGTCACATTCTGACCTTAGTTCCTTTGTTTTGTCTTTTGTTTTAGTATGGTCAGGGCGTGAGTTGGGTGGGTTGTCTGTGTTAGTTTTTCTATGTATTTCTATTTCTGTATTTGGCCTGATATTGTTCTCAATCAGAGGCAGCTGTCAATCGTTGTCCCTGATTGAGAACCATATTTAGGTAGCCTGTTTTCCTTTGTGTTTTGTGGGTGGTTATTTTCAGTCTTTGTGTGTCTGCACCAGACAGAACTGTTTCGGTTATCACTTTGTTGTTTTGTATTTTGAAGTGTTCTTTCATCATTAAATAAGATGAACACTTACCACGCTGTGCTTTGGTCCTCTCCTCCTTCCACCTACGAGGAGAATCGTTACAATTATGGAATGTAAAATGCCTATTCCACTTCAGTTGACTCTGGTCTGATACAGATCGAACATAGCTTTGCAATGGCTGTTAGGAGGACCTTTGAAAAGGAGAGCTGCACACTCTAGCGCAGACTCAGTCATTTAATAACCTAATATCCAACCTTTCCGACCGACAAGCTGTCTTCATCAGCGTATACTGTTAGGAGCACCTTAACACAGATGGATCTATTAATCTCTGACCGTACCTCATTGAAAAGGTGCCACTCTGCCTAGTGACTGTAAACTAAACAAAAATACTAACGTTAGTACATTTGTTGTATATTTGCTGTTCTGTAAACCCAGTTGGTCACTACCACACCAGTCACAACTGTCAACAGATCATTACATAAATGCAAAGCATCATTTGTTCTCGCAGAGTAGATTGTAGATCCTACTACCACCAGGGAACAATCCATTATTCAGCCCTACCATAAAAAATACTCTTATCTCTCTCACTTTCCCCTCTCTCCTTCATTCCCTGTTTTCCTCTCTCCACCTCTCTCTTCCCCCTCTCCTCCCCCAGATGGACACCCTGACCCTGGAGCTTGTGGCAGAGCGCAACATGACCCAGAAGAGTGAGAATGCGCGCCAGCAGCTGGAGAGGCAGAACAAGGACTTGCGGGCCAAGCTGGGCGAGCTGGAGGGCTCCGTGAAGAGCCGGTTCAAGGCCTCCATCACCGCCCTGGAGGCCAAGATACTGCAGCTGGAGGAGCAGCTGGAGCAGGAGGCTAAGTGAGAAACACAGCAACTCTCTTATAACAACTCCATACCTTATTAGACAAGGTGAAATAGGAGACCAAGACTCAGGAGGAGTTCATGAGGGCCTTAGAACAAGCTCAGCCCGTTGGAAGAGAGGTTCTTGAATGTGATCTAAATGTTAATGTGATCAATGTAATGAGTCAAAAGCAATCTTAAGAGATGTACTTGAAGATCTATGACTGACAGCCTTTGTTACAGTGCGGTTCCTGTGGTGCTCTAACTGTCCTATGACCTCATTCCTCTGTCCTCCTATCAGGGAGCGAGCAGCGGCCAATAAGCTTGTGAGACGGACAGCGAAGAAGCTGAAGGAGGTGTGCATGCAGGTGGAGGACGAGCGCCGCCATTCCGACCAGTACAAGGAACAGGTGAGGAGCTTGTCACTGAAGTTTGGACGTCCCAGATATTAAAGCTACAGTATGTAACTTTTTGGGAGACTTAACCAAATTAACATAGACATTTGAGTTATAGATATTTAATTCTCATTGAAAACAAGTCTAAGAAGCGATAGATCTGTTCTAAGTGCTCCATTTCTATGCTTTGCGTTCTTAAGTTTAGTTTTTGCGTCTTTTACTTTCGGTTTTGTACAACAGCTGAAAATATATAGATTTTTGGTTATGGATTCTCTACACAATGACTGCTTGTTTTGACACAAACAGAAATGAGGTGAATTCTGCAGAGTCCATTTTTAAGATGTTCCACAGCTAAAGAAGGATTTCTATCCAATTCAGTACAACTTGCAAAGGTGGGCCAGGATTGGATAGGTGTGAAGATTTAGGATTGGAGTCTTTCCTACAGTAGGTTAATTCCAGTAACCACTGGACCATAGGACTGCTGAGTATTGTAAGTATTAGTATTGACTGTTCATCATTGTTGTCTGTTGTGATCTTGGCTGGGTCAGATGGAGAAGGCCAACTCTCGCATGAAGCAGCTGAAGAGGCAGCTTGAGGAGGCTGAGGAGGAGGCCACACGTGCCAACGCCTACCGCAGGAAGCTGCAGAGGGAGCTGGACGATGCCACTGAGGCCACTCTCAGCCGTGAGGTCAACACACTCAAGAGCCGCCTCAGGTATTTAGAGCCCCCGCACACACACACACACAAACAGCTGTGTATATTGGCCAAATTGAGGGTCCTCTTTACTAATACCTCTCCTGGCCCCCTCTGTCCCCTGCAGGCGTGGAGGCCCCGTCAGTTTCTCCTCCAGCCGCTCAGGCAGGCGTCAGCTGCAGGTGGAGGGAACATCGCTCGACCTCCTATCCGACGATGAGGTGGAAAACAAGACCACGGACGCCAATGCCAACGAGACGCCAGCAGATCCCCAACCAGAGTAGACGAGCTCCCTCCAGCCCACACGCAGCATGGCCTCTGCCCCCACAAACCTTACCCCTGTCCTCCTAACCCCAGACACCAGCAGTGGACCCCACTACTCTGCCTTACCCCTCTATGGCAAGCTGCAGGGCCAAGCAAATCCATCATCTCCTCTATATGAATATACCGCACATCAAGCCTTGGATTCGTTTTTAACATCAATTGCAGATAAAAGTGCATTTAAATTGCATAGGCGTCTGAGTGTGCATAGGCACTCGAAAACAAATAGCAGGAGTTTACCATAATTATGTTAAGCTACTTCCCTGGAACAGCCATTAGAATCAAACAGCCCTCTAGCTAGAATTAACCACTGTCATTTCAGCTGGTTTACTGGCACACAGGTGGACGACTGCACACAAGTCGGTAAAAACATGTGTCTTTCATGATTGTACAGTATTGGACCAGGAAATGTAAAACAAAGCACAGCATAAGCGAGGGAATTATTTTTAAATGGTAGCCTAAATGATGATCCCACCAAATGTTTTCATCAAAACCACCACTGTCATAGAGATACTGCAATCCACTTAGTGGATAAAAATAACTGTGAATAAATCTTTGGTAGCAGGTTTGTAGTAAATTAGATTGTACCACGCCATGTTGCCTCAGCATTCCCCCTATATATATGACCAGCAAAAGACCCTGTTAACTTTACCAATATAACCTTGTCCAATAACCCACCATTTTATATTTGACATATCAATCTACTTTAAGTGGTGTACGTTAATGTGTGGAATTAGGTTTGTCAGACTTGGAACAAAGGCCCTTTTTTTAGAAAGACAGCCCAAATGTGTGCTTGACTGTCACACCCTGACCATAGTTTGCTTTGTATGTTTCTATATTTTGTTTGGTCAGGGTGTGATCTGAGTGGGCATTCTATGTTGGATGTCTTGTTTGTCTGTTTCTGTGTTTGGGCCTGATATGGTTCTCAATCAGAGGCAGGTGTTAGTCATTGTCTCTGATTGGGAACCATATTTAGGTAGCCTGTTTGGTGTTGGGTTTTGTGGGTGATTGTTCCTGTCTTTGTGTTGGTTACACCAGACAGGGCTGTTTTCGGTTTTTCACATTTCTTGTTAGGAGGTAGGAGACCTGCTCCGACTTCCTGTGCTTACCGGAGAGCGAGAGAGACCGGGCAGGCACCGTGTTATGCTGTGGAGCGCACGCTGTCTCCAGTGCGGGTGCATAGCCCGGTGCGGTATATACCAGCTAATCTTATCGGCCGGGCTAGAGTGGGCATCGAGCCAGGTAAGGTTGGGCAGGCTCGGTGCTCAAGAGCTCCAGTGCACCTGCACGGTCCGGTCTATCCAGTGCCACCTACACGCACCAACCCTCCGGTGGCAGCCCCCCGCACCAGGCTTCCTGTGCGTGTCCAGAGCCCAGTACTCCCTGTTTCTCCTCCCCGCACTCGCCCTGAGGTGCGTGTCCTCGGCCCAGTACCACCAGTGCCGGCACCACGCATCAGGCCGATAGTGCGTCCCGCCTGTCCAGCGCTGCTAGAGCCTTCCTCCTCTCCAGCGCAGCCGGAGTCTCCCGCCTATCCGGCGCTGCCAGAGCTCCCGCCCCTCAGTCCAGAGGCGCCAGAGCCCCTCAGTCCAGAGGAGCCAGAGCCCCTCAGTCCAGCGCTGCCAGAGCCTTCCTCTCCAGTGTTGCCAGAGCCTTCCTCTCCAGCGTTGCCAGAGCTGCCCGTCTGCCCAGTGCCGCCTGAGCTACCCGTCTGCCCAGCGCCATCAGAGTTGCCAGTCTGCCCAGCGCTGCCTGAGCTACCCGTCTGCCCAGCGCCATCAGAGTCGCCAGTCTGCCCAGCGCCGCCTGAGCTACCCGTCTGCCCAGCGCCGCCTGAGCTACCCGTCTGCCCAGCGACATCAGAGTCGCCAGTCTGCCCAGTGCCCGCCTGAGCTACCCGTCTGCTCAGCAACATCAGAGTCGCCAGTCTGCCCAGCGTCGCCTGAGCCACCCGTCTGCCCAGTGCCGCCAGTGCCGCCAGTCTGCAAGGAGCCGCCAGTGCCGCCAGTCTGCAAGGAGCCGCCAGTGCCGCCAGTCTGCAAGGAGCCGCCAGTGCCGGCAGTCTGCAAGGAGCCGCCAGTGCCGCCAGTCTGCAAGGAGCCACCAGTGCCGCCAGTCTGCAAGGAGCCGCCAGTCTGCTAGCAGCCGCCAGTGCCGCCAGTCTGCAAGGTGCCGCCAGTCTGCAAGGAGCCGCCAGTGCCGCCAGTCTGCAAGGAGCCGCCAGTGCCGCCATTCTGCAAGGAGCCGCCAGTGCCGCCAGTCTGCAAGGTGCCGCCAGTGCCGCCAGTCTGCAAGGAGCCGCCATTCTGCAAGGAGCCGCCAGTGCCGCCAGTCTGCAAGGTGCCGCCAGTGCCGCCAGTCTGCAAGGAGCCGCCAGTGCCGCCAGTCTGCAAGGAGCCGCCAGTGCCGCCAGTCTGCAAGGAGCCGCCAGTGCCGCCATTCTGCAAGGAGCCGCCAGTGCCGCCAGTCTGCAAGCAGCCGCCAGTGCCGCCAGTCTGCAAGGAGCCGCCAGTGCCGCCATTCTGCAAGGAGCCGCCAGTGCCGCCAGTCTGCCAGGAGCCGCCAGAGCCGCCAGTCTGCCAGGATCCGCCAGAGCCTCCAGTGTTGTGTTGGTTACACCAGATAGGGCTGTTTTCGTTTTTTCACGTTGTTTTTGTATATTGTTCTATTTTCATCTTTATTAAAGATGTATCATAATAACCACGCTGCGTTTTGGTCCGCATCTCCTTCAACAGAAGAATCCCGTTACATTGACATACTATAATATTGCTATGTATAATTCTGGCTATTCAGTTATGTTTTCTGTACCATGTACAAAATACTTATCTCAAAAAGGTCTCTTTGACATCTCGTGTCACCTTAATTTCAATACATTACAAATGGCTGAATAATATTAGCATGATTTACAGAAGGGTAATTCATGTTTTATTGAGTGTTAGAGCGTTGGTTTTAATTCAGTGGTTCAGGGTAGAGCAATCGATCAATTTGAATATGCACACTTGTTGATGCCTTGATTATTAAATGTTAAACATAAATTACCATTTTATAAATTACTAATTACATATTTGAGGTCTTTATTATTATTTTAAACCATAACAAATTGGGGGAAAAAAGGTTTATCTGTTTCTTTTGAAAGACACTTCTCAATAAAGACATGAGGGGAAAAAAAGTGTATAGTGTTTGAACTGTTTGAAATATTATACCATAAGCACCTCTCCCATCGTGTTGGTGCGAACCAGTGTTATAACAGAATGATTTATGGAGCCTTCTGTCTGCCAGGCAGAAAGTAGGATTTCATTGGGTTCAAAGCTTTAACATCCTGAAGGTTGTTATTATTAGTGGACTGGCTGTTGACGACCAGGTATTCATCATCTCCTTTTATTTCTTGTATTTCTAGACTTTTTTTGTTGTTGTTTGTAAAAGACCAATAAACACATCCATTATAGAAAATATTTTTTTTCTTCTATATTTCTTGTGCAACACATTGATGTCCTCTTAGTCTTTCCCACAGTAGTTGTAGGTCAAGACTGTCTCCAAACTGATATGTGATGTATGGTCTATGTTACATTGCCATTCATTGTTCCCTTACTTCATTGTATTTGTGGTTATATTAAAACCCTGAGGGAGTGCGTAGATAGACTGTGCACAGACACACAATATTGTTGTAATATTAACTATTTCCTCTTTTTACGCAACATGAATGAATGATAGAGATTGCCTCTTATACAGTGCATTCAGAACGTATTCACACCCCTTGACTTTTTCCACATGTTATGTTACAGCCTTATTCAAAATGGATCTAAAAAATCATCAATCTACACACAATACCCCATAATGACAAAGTGAAGACAGGTTTTTAGACATTGTAGCAAATGTATACAAAATAAAAACAGAAATACTTGTACATGATTGTACATGATTTGAAAAGGCACACAGCCATCTATATAAGGTCCCAGTTCACAGTGCATGTCAGAACAAAAACCAAACCATGAGGTTGAAGGAATTGTCCTCCATCATTCCTAAATGGAAGAAGTTTGGAACCCCAAAGACTCCTAGAGCTGGCCGCCTGACCAAACTGAGCTATCAGGAACCTGATGGTCACTATGACAGAGCTCCAGAGTTCCTCTGTGGAGATTAGAGAAACCTCCAGGACAACCATCTCTGCAGCACTCCACCAATCAGGTCTTTATGGTAGAGTGGCCAGACTGAAGCCACTTCTCAGTAAAAGGCACATGACAGCACGCTTGGAGTTTGCCAAAAGCCACCTAAAGACTCTCAGACTATGAGAATCAAGATTCTTGAACTCTTTGGCCTGAATGCCAAGTGCCATGTCTGGAGGAAACCTGGCACCATTTCTACGGTGAAGCATGGTGGTGGCAGCATCATGCTGTGGGGATGTTTTTCAGCAGCAGGGACTGGTAGACTAGTCAGAATCGAGGGAAAGATGAATGGCACAAAGCACAGAGAGATGCTTGATGAAAACCAGCTCCAGAGTGTTCAGGATCTCAGACTGGGGCGAAGGTTCACCTTCCAACAGGACAACGACCCTTAGCACACAGCCAAGACAACGCAGGTGTGGCTTGGGGACAAGTCTCTGAATGTCCTTGAGTGGCCCAGCCAGAGCCCGGACTTGAACCTGATTGAACATCTCTGGAGACCTGAAAATAGCTGTGCAGCGATGCTCCCCATCCAACCTGACAGAGCTTGAGAGGATCTGCAGAGAAGAATGAGAGAAACTCCCCAAATACAGATGTGCTAAGCTTATAGTGTCATACCCAAGAAAACTTGAGGCTGTAATCGCTGCCAAAGGTGCTTCAACAAAGTACTGAGTAAAGGGTCTGCATTCTTATGTATATGTGATAGTTTAGCTTTATGTTGTCTTGATAAATTTGCAAAAAAATCTAAAAACCTGTTTTTGCTGTCATTATGGGGTAGATTGATGAGAAGAAGAAAAAATTAATTAATCCATTTTAGAATAAGGCTGTAACTTAACTAAATGTGGAACAAGTCAAGGGATCTGAATACTTTCTGAATGCACTGTAGGTACATTTATTCACTACCATGTACAGTAAAAGAACATTAATTGCACTCGGTCGGTGAGATGTTTTATATTTATATAATTGTAAACATACAGTAGATGGCCTAGAGTGGGTACATGCTTTGTGGTGTAGGCTGTTTCTTCTGGTGGTCTAGTGCAGCTTGGTGTCTAGGTGGTTTAGGCCAGCGTGATGTCCTAATGGTCTAGGATAGTCTGATGGTGGTATAGGGCAGCTTGATGGTGGTGTAGGGATAATTGATGGTGGTCTAGGGCAGCTTGATGGTTGTCTAGGGCAGCTTGATGGTGGTGTAGGGCAGCTTGATGGTGGTGTAGGGCAGCTTGATGGTGGTGTAGGGCAGCTTGATGGGGGTCTAGGGCAGCTTGATGGGGGTCTAGGGCAGCTTGATGGTGGTCTAGGGCAGCTTGATGGTGGTGTAGGGCAGCTTCATGGGGGTCTAGGGCAGCTTGATGGTGGAGTAGGGCAGCTTGATGGTGGTGTAGGGCAGCTTGATGGTGGTCTAGGGCAGCTTGATGGTGGAGTAGGGCAGTCTGATGGTGGTCTAGGGCAGCTTGATGGTGGTCTAAGGCAGTTGATGGTGGTGTAGGGCAGCCTAATTCGATTAATCTGATGTTTCTTGGTGTGTGGTAGGTGCTACTCCAGGTGGTCCCTGAGCGCTGTGCCACTCCCTGAGTTTAATGATGGGTTCTCCTGGTCCTTCTCCTGGTAGTGAGGGGCCTGGTCTCCTTCACCTGCTCCACTTTAATGAGAAATGACAGGGAGATCTTACATGTACATACAATGTCTGAAAAATAACACATACAGAGGGATTACAGGTTAAAGGGATAACTCTTAATGCGTGGTCAATGAATCATCTTTCTAGCTTTGGTAAACACTTTTTCGTCATTGACTCCATTTGTGACATTCTTCTCATATTTGTGGCCTAGAGCCTTACCTGCAGACATAGAACAGGATGTAGGCAGTCTGTGCAATCTCCTTCAGCACAGTGGCCTCATCTGTCCTCAAGACATGTGCGTCATCCAGGCAGAGCCACCCACTGCCACGGCTGTCCAAAACATCACTGATGTAGTGGCCTAGGGAACAAGGGAAACAAAATAGAGTGTACATTAAGCTTTCATAATTGTGTGTGCGTGCCTGCATACCTGCGTGCCTGCCTACCTGCATGCCTGCATACCTGTATACATGCTGTCTCCCAGATGTGAGATCACACTTGACAATTTGTAGATATTGTCTGGCTGGTGTCTCTGTAAGGAAACACATTTAATAATAGGATTGTTATTTTGTCTACAGGATAGGGGTGCCTTCTATAACTGCCTTATCTTGATCCGCCCACTATCTCAACTGGATCTAATTATCTGTTATTTATTTATTTCTCTCTCTCTCTCTCTCTCTCTCTCTCTCTCCTCACCACAGCGGCTGCCTGCTGCTTTTTCTCACTGTCAGCTGGTTTCTCTAGCTGGTCAGAGGAATTTGAAGCTGGTGGGGGTATATCAAATATAGTGTAAATACAAACCCCAGAAAGTGAAGTGGAAACCCATCAACAAATATACTCTTAACTTCAGCTTCCCACTTTTTTCCTCAACAGTCCTGTTTCATGAGAGGGTGTTCTGCATGAAGTCAGTAACACAATGTCCTACCTGGTCTATCAAGGGTGCCTTTCGGGGAGTTTGCAGGTGTGTTGTCCATGTTGTTTCTACCCAGGGAGCTTGCCCTGTGTAAATTGATGGCATTGAAAATAAATATCTAGTGTGTGAAAATCATGGTGTGTGTTGGCTACTCAATGTGCAATGTGCCCAAACAGAGTGTAAACCAACCTGGCTCCATACTGGACATGGGCTGTCTTCCCACATACGGCTGGGAGGGTTATTTCTGCAGGGATGGACATGGGATCATCCACCTTCTCTGGCTCCCAGTCACCTGCAGTAAATCGCTTGATATGAAGCATTAGGACCCTGCTCAGAGACAGACAGGCAGGCGGGCAGGCATTCACAAAGACAGACAGACAGACAGACAAACATTCACATACACAGACGAGCAGGCAGGCGTTCACACAGACAAAGGAATCAGTCTTGTACTCAAATCAATAACCCAGTTTGGTGAGTTAGATCAGGACTGTCAATTGTAATCTGAGATGATGATGGAGGGACTCACCGGGGCAGCGTGAGGAAGTGCCTAGTCACAGATGCCGTGCTGCCTGAGCACACCCTGCATGCACACTCTAACGCAGATGGCTAGGTGACAAAGGATAGCAATACAATTATGAACATTATGACATTAATGATAGTGTTCCTTGACATACTAACTCTTGGTTTAAGCTAAGTGCTGACCTTAAAGTAGAGGTCCAGGCTGTGTGGCAGGTAATGGCTCAGGCTCAGTGACAGGTGATTATAATCCTCCTGACCATACACTATAACTCCACAGCTTCAGAAGTACGGAGAGAAATGCATCAGCTATCCAACACAAACCTTTTGATCCCTCTACACACTATCTTAATGCTTTACCTCTGTATCCTGCATGTTATGATGACATTAAACCTCCTCACAAATGTGATGACATCAAGGTACACCGTATACAAATGACAGCTGTTACCTGGTGCAGGTACGGGAAGTCTTCAGCTTGAATTCTAACTGCTTCACGGGGCAGGTGTATGGCTCTGGTGAGCCCTTTAATGCCATACCCTCCTCCTTCAGCTGAAAGAGGAGGAGCAACACACATTCATGGGCATCCTAAGAGAAGAATGGGAAAGAAGCAGAAAATACATCAACAACTACAACTGAAACAGAGCTGAGGAAAAACATTGTCACGTGTCCCAGGTTTATTGTTAAGTGAGTCTTTTAGCAAATAATATCTTACCTGTTCATAGTCTTCCTCATAGTCCTCATTGACAACGGAAAGACAGCGCTTGACTGTTTGAAGGATTTTCTTATTTTCCTTGTTCTTAGCATTAACAGTGCCTCCAGAAAGCCTGGCCTGATGTAACTTGGCAAAGCAGCTGTGGAGGGAGACAAAGAGCATGCATTCATGTTTCACTCTCTCACCTTGGCCACAGATTAGCTCTGTGCTTCTACTTTAGCCTCTGATCAAATATGATTCAACTGATTCCTGGCTGTGACAGGAAATCATCTCTGGTGTTAATCAGAAGCTGAGTTGGGTGTGGTTTTATCTTAAAAATCATATGAGGCACTAAGAGTGTACGAAGGACAATATAAATCCATCCATCCATACATACTTACATTCATACATACATACAGTGGGGCAAAACATTATTTAGTCAGCCTCCAATTGTGCATGTTCTCCCACTTATAAAGATGAGAGAGGCCTGTAATTTTCATCATAGGTACAGTTCAACTATGACAGACAAAATGAGAAATAAAATCCAGAAAATCACTTTGTAGGATTTTTTATGAATTTATTTGCAAATTATGGTGGAAAATAAGTATTTGGTCAATAACAAAAGTTTATCTCAAAACTTTGTTATATACCCTTTGTTGGCAATGACAGAGGTCAAACGTTGTCTGTAAGTCTTCATAAGGTTTTCATACACTGTTGCTGGTATTTTGGTCCATTCCTCCATGCAGATCTCCACTAGAGCAATGATGTTTTGGGGCTGTTGCTGGGCAACACAGACTTTCAACTCCCTCCAAAGATTTTCTATGGGGTTGAGATCTGGAGACTGGCTAGGCCACTCCAGGACCTTGAAATGCTTCTTACGAAGCCACTCCTTCGTTGCCCAGGCGGTGTGTTTGGGATCATTGTCATGCTGAAAGACCAAGCAGCGTTTAATCTTCAATGCCCTTGCTGATGGAAGGAGGTTTTCACTCAAAATCTCATGATACATGGCCCCATTCATTCTTTCCTTTACACAGATCAGTCGTCCTGGTCCCTTTGCAGAAAAACATGCTTCACAGTAGGTATGGTGTTCTTTGGATGCAACTCAGCATTTTGGTTTCATCTGACCATATGACATTCTCCCAATCTTCTTCTGGATCATCCAAATGCTCTCTAGCAAACTTCAGACGGGCCTGTACATGTACTGGCTTAAGCAGGTGGACACGTCTGGCACTGCAGGATTTGAGTCCCTGGCGGCGTAGTGTGTTACTGATGGTAGGCTTTGTTACTTTGGTCCCAGCTCTCTGCAGGTCATTCACTAGGTGGGGGACCTAGTGAATGACCTGCAGAGAGCTGGGACCAAAGTGTGGTACTGGGATTTTTACTCACTGTTCTTGTGATCATTTTGACCCCACGGGTGAGATCTTGCGTGGAGCCCCAGATTGAGGGAGATTATCAGTGGTCTTGTATGTCTTCCCTTTCCTAATAATTGCTCCCACAGTTGATTTCTTCAAACCAAGCTGCTTACCTATTGCAGATTCAGTCTTCCCAGCCTGGTGCAGGTCTACAATTTTGTTTCTGGTGTCCTTTGACAGCTCTTTGGTCTTGGCCATAATGGAGTTTGGAGTGTGACTGTTTGAGGTTGTGGACAGGTGTCTTTTATACTGATAACAAGTTCAAACAGGTGCCATTAATACAGGTAACGAGTGGAGGACAGAAGAGCCTCTAAAATAAGAGGTTACAGGTCTGTGAGAGCCAGAAATCTTGCTTGTTAGTAGGTGACCAAATACTTATTTTCCACCATAATTTGCAAATAAATTCATTAAAATTCGTACAATGTGATTTTCCTGATTTTTTTTCTGTCATAGTTGAAGTGTACCTATGATGAAAATTACAGGCCTCTCCCATCTTTTTAAGTGGGAGAACTTGCACAATTGGTGGCTGACAAAATACTTTTTTGCCCCACTGTACATAAATACATGCATACATACATACATGCATGCATGCATACATACATACATACATACATACATACATACATACATACATACATACATACATACATACATACATACATACATACATACATACATACATACATACATACATACATACATACATACACACACACATACATACATACATACAGTATACTGAACAAAAATATAAATGCAACATGTGAAGTATTGGTCCCATGTTTCATGAGCTGAAATAAAAGATCCTATACATTTTCCATACGCACAAAAAAGCTTATTTCTGTGCACAGATTTGTTTGTATATCTGTTAGTGAGCATTTATCCTTTGCCAAGATAATCCATCCACCTGACAGGTGGCATATCAAGAAGCTGATTAAACAGCATGATCATTACACAGGTGCACCTTGTGCTGAGGACAATAAAAGGCCACTCTAAAATGTGCAGTTTTGTTACACAACACAATACCACAGATGTCTCAGGTTTTGAGGGAGTGTGCAATTAGCATGCTGACAGCAGGAATCTCCACCAGAGCTATTGCCAGAGAATTGAATGTTCATTTCTATACCATAAGCCATCTCCAACATTGTTTTAGAAAATTTAGCAGTATGTCCAACCGGCCTCCCAACCGCAGACCACGTGTAACCACACAAGCCCAGGACCTCCATATCCAGCTTCTTCACCTGCGGCATCGTCTGAGGGGGTGCTGAGGAGTACTTCTGTCTGTAATAAAGCTCTTTTGTGGGGAAATCTCATTCTGATCGGCTGCGCCTAACTCCCCAGTGGATGGGCCTATGCCCTCCCAGCCCCACCCATGGCTGCACCCTTGCTCAGTCGTGAAATCCATAGATTATGGCCTAATGAATTTATTTCAATAGACTAATTTCCTTATATGAATTGTAACTGAGTAAAATCTTTGAAATTGTTGCATGTTGCGTTTATATTTTTGTTTAGCACACATACATAAATAGATAAATACATACATAGATAAATAGATAAATACATACATACATACATACCACAGGAGGTTGATAGCACCTTAATTGGGGAGGACGGGTTCGTGGTAATGGCTGGAGCGGAATCAGTGGAATGCTATCAAATACATCAAACATATAGTTTCCATGTGTTTGATGCCATTCCATTTGTTCCGTTTCAGACATCATTACGAGCCGTCCTCCCCTCAGCAGCCTCCACTGACACATACATCGAGGCGGAACTTGTGTACTGTAACTATAAGCGTCTAGGTGGGTGGGTCAGTGTGTGTACAGGTGGGACAGGAGGGTGAGAGCGAGGCTGTATACCATAGCAGTTTAGAGGAGGGGGAGGAACTCCAGATGTTCTGCTGTCTCAGGATGTCTCTGCAAAATGCTGGCAGCCCCAGCAGGCACTGCAGAGCAGAGTTCATGAAGCAGGTGTTGCCAATATTAGGCAACCTGTGGGAAAGAAGCCATCAGATACACACTAATATCTGAACTGTGGACCAAAGGTAAACTAATGAATGTATTTGTAAGGCATGAACACAAGATAACTCTGAGTACCACACTGAATTATTTAAAACAAAAAGCAGAGCTCAGAGATAAGAGTAGGTGTGTGTGTGTGTGTGTGTGTGTGTGTGTGTGTGTGTGTGTGTGTGTGTGTGTGTGTGTGTGTGTGTGTGTGTGTGTGTGTGTGTGTGTGTGTGTGTGTGTGTGTGTGTGTGTGTGTGTGTGTGTGTGTGTGTTTTACCCGAAGAGCTTGGTGTTGTCTTCGCCCTCGTCTGTGCAGCTCTGCTCCCCCAGCTGGGTGCTACTCTTGCTGACCAGGTTGGGGAGGCGAGCCATGGCTTCCCGAGACCTGACCAATGGCCTGGAGGAAGAGAGACAGGGTAGAGGCCTCAGTAGCAGTAGCTCAACACCAATCCGTCTGTTTTAATGTACAGGCATACATATATTCCTTACCATGTCAGGGTGTGAGTGACCACTCTTATGTAGAGTTGAGTGAGATGAAGGTGGCTATTGTCTACAGTACTTACCTCTCCAAGGAGACAGAGGAAGCCTTCAGGTCAATGGAGGCCTCTGCAGAGAGAGACAGAGAGACGGAGAGCGGTATAAGAGAGAAGCTTTGTCAAAGATGAATTGAGAAAAATAGCACCAAAAAATGGCACCCGTTTACAGACCTGCAATGCCAGCAAATAGGGGTATCATTCTCTTTGGAACAACTGCTCCCACCTCTTTGACCTCAGAGCTCATAAGATCTCTGTAAAGACACACAGACATATGCATTAGGTTAGCTATATTATATTGGCTTTTTCATTTCAATGGTTGGCATGAAATGTGATATCAGGCTGCAGTACCTGGCAGTCTCACTGTCTTTGTTGGTCTCTCCATGGTGGTCCAGGGGGTTTGGAGAGGAGGACAGGGGGGCAGGGGAGGAGACGTGGGTTGTGGAGGAAGGGCAGGCAGGACTGGGGGGAGTGGCAGAGGAGGAAAACTGAGTTGAGACAGCCAGGGAAACAGAAGATGCACTAAAAGGGGAGGAGGTCTGTGATCCTTCCTCTGAAGAAGAAGAAGAAGAAGAAGAAGAAGAAGAAGAGAGAGATGACATGTGGAGAGAGGAGAGGCAAGAGAGGCCGAAGAACTTGGAGAGAGTGGAAGGGGATCTGGCAGGGGATCCAGGGGGTGAGGGGGATGGAGTGCCGATTGGTGTTCGGCCAGACAAGGGGTTGAGGGGCGTCAGAGATGTTGTAGACGGTTTCAAATGGAAAGAAGAGACAAAGGAAGAATCAAGTTGGTCGTGATCCTTTACGTTCTTCTTCTCCCGGTTTTTCCAAACTGACGCAGTTACCATGCTGGCATCCAATGACGTCAGTTTGGGTGGGATTGGGAACGGCGATGGACAGCGGCTCCCAATCCCGAGGCGAACTCTGCACTTCTTTTTCTGTTTGGAGAAACATTATATATGTTATATTTGAACTAGCAGCAAATGTCACAAATTGCCTAGTAATATAAAGGTAAAATAAAAAAAATAAACATTATCTGACCATAAAATAAAGAATTTGTCGCCCAATCATATTGAATTCTGTATCATAGGCAGACAAATAGCAAAAATAAAACCATTGTAACCATCATACAGTTATACCCTCTGTCCCAAATCCTGCCATTTGGCACACATAAATAGACAATGAAACAACTAGGAATAGCTGAAAAGAATAGAATATACTCTAAAGCGTAACAGAATTAGACAAATTCTAGCCCAGAATAGACATATACCTTTTTACAGCAACACAAACATCCCATTTCAGTGTATTTGTAGACTATGCCTGGGTTTGCAGAACATCAAAATATGTTGCCTATTTCACATTGTGATGTCATAAACCAAATGATGATGCGCCTGTCTATGCGTTACCAGCGTAAATAGCCAACAAATCACACACACCAAAATGTTGAAAAATTATTAACAAAATGAATTTATCGTGTATTCAGAGTTGGGATATGGGAAGAGTCTAGGACATTCGAAGTAACGTTACTGTCTATCAGAATCAAAACAACTTTTATTGGCCAAGTGGCCTACATTCACACATTCACAGAATTTGACTCGATGAATTGGTGCTGCCAGCAATAGACAAACGTAAAGACACATTTACAGCCTATACAATATACAGTAAACATAAAACATATTTATTAGCTTCTATCTTCTTAAGATACTTGAGAGTAACATTTTATTATGGAAAGTAAAATGCCTATTTCACTTCAGTTGACGAGACATCTGATACAGATCGAACGTAGCTTTGCAATGGTTGTTAGGAGGACCTTTGAAATAGAAAAGGAGAGCTGGACACTCTAACTCAGACTCAATAATTTAATAACCTAATATTGTCACGTTCTGACCTTTATTTCCTTTGTTTTGTCATTATTTAGTATGGTCAGGGCGTGAGTTGGGGTGGGCAGTCTATGTTTGTTTTTCTATGATTTGGGGATTTCTATGTTTCGGCCTAGTATGGTTAGTTGTCTCTGATTGAGAATCATACTTAGGTAGCCTGGGTTGCACTGTTTGTTTGTGGGTGATTGTTTGTTTCAGCGCAGTTCGCATTAGCGTCACGGTTGTTATTTCGTTTATTGTTTTTGTATAGGGTTTTAGTGTTCAGTGTTTTCTTTATTAAAATTAATGATGAACACATACCACGCCGCATTTTGGTCCTCCGATCCATCTCGCCTCTCCTCTTCAGATGAAGAGGACGACCGTGACAAATATCCAACCTTTCCGACCGACAAACTGTCTTCATCAGCGTATACCGTCAGGAGCACCTTAACACAGATGGATATATTAATCTCTGACCGTACCTCATTGAAAAGGTGCCACTCGGCCTTACTGCAGCGCCAGCTGTGCCATCAGAGACTCTGGGTTCGCGCCCAGGCTCTGTCGTAACCGGCAGCGACCGGGAGGTCCATGGGGCGACGCAGAATTGGCCTAGCGTCGTCCAGTAACCACTGGACCATAGGACTGCTGAGTATTGTAAGTATTAGTATTGACTGTTCATCATTGTTGTCTGTTGTGACTCCTAGCTGGGTCAGATGGAGAAGGCCAACTCTTGCATGAAGCAGCTGAAGAGGCAGCTTGAGGAGGCTGAGGAGGAGGCCACACGTGCCAACGCCTACCACAGGAAGCTGCAGAGGGAGCTGGACGATGCCACTGAGGCCAGCGAGGGTCTCAGACGTGAGGTCAACACACTCAAGAGCCGCCTCAGGTATTTAGAGCCCCCCACACACACACACACACACACACAAACAGTTGTGTATATTGGCCAAATTGATGGTCCTCGTTACTAATACCTCTCCACCTCTCCTGGCCCCCTCTGTCCCCTGCAGGCGTGGAGGCCCCATCAGTTTCTCCTCCAGCCGCTCAGGCAGGCGTCAGCTGCAGGTGGAGGGAACATCGCTCGACCTCCTATCTGACAATGAGGTGGAAAACAAGACCACGGACGCCAATGCCAACGAGACGCCAGCAGCTCCCCAACCAGAGTAGACGCGCTCCCTCCAGCCCACACGCAGCATGGCCTCTGCCCCCACAAACCTTACCCCTGTCCTCCTAACCCCAGACACCAGCAGTGGACCCCACTACTCTGCCTTACCCTTCTATGGCAAGCTGCAGGGCCAAGCAAATCCATCATCTCCTCTATATGAATATACCGCACATCCAGCCTTGGATTCATTTTTAACATCAATTGCAGATAAAAGTGCATTTAAATTGCATAGGCACTCGAAAACAAGTAGCAGGAGTTTACCATAATTATGTTAAGCTACTTCCCTGGAACAGCCATTAGAATCAAACAGCCCTCTTGCTAGAATTAACCTCTGTCATTTCAGCTGGTTTACTGACACACAGGTGGACGACTCACACAAGTCGGTAAAAACATGTCTTTCATGATTGTACAGTATTGGACCAGGAAATGTAAAACAAAGCACAGCATAAGCGAGGGAATTATTTTTAATTGGTAGCCTAAATGATGATCCCACCAAATGTTTTCATCAAAACCACCACTGTCATAGAGATACTGCAATCCACTTAGTTTAGTATATAAATAACTGTGAATAACTCTTTGGTAGCAGGTTTGTAGTAAATTAGATTGTACCATGCCATGTTGCCTCAGCATTCCCCCTATATATATGACCAGCAAAAGACCCTGTTAACTTTACCAATATAACCTTGTCCAATAACCCACCATTTTATATTTGACATATCAATCTACTTTAAGTGGTGTACGATAATGTGTGGAATTAGGTTTGTCAGACTTGGAACAAAGGCCCTTTTTTTAGAAAGACAGCCCAAATGTGTGCTTGACTGTCACACCCTGACCATAGTTTGCTTTGTATGTTTCTATGTTTTGTGTGATCTGAGTGGGCATTCTATGTTGGATGTCTTGTCTGTTTCTGTGTTTGGGCCTGATATGGTTCTCAATCAGAGGCAGGTGTTAGTCATTCTCTCTGATTGGGAACCATATTTAGGGAGCCTGTTTGGTTTTTTTATTTTATTTTTTTATTTGATTTCACCTTTATTTAACCAGGTAGGCTAGTTGAGAACAATTTCTCATTTGCAACTGCGACCTGGCCAAGATAAAGCATAGCAGTGTGAACAGACAACACAGAGTTACACATGGCGTAAACAATTAACAAGTCAATAACACAGTAGAAAAAAAGGGGAGTCTATATACATTGTGTGCAAAAGGCATGAGGAGGTAGGCGAATAATTACAATTTTGCAGATTAACACTGGCGTGATAAATGATCAGATGGTCATGTACAGGTAGAGATATTGGTGTGCAAAAGAGCAGAAAAGTAAATCAATTTAAACAGCATGGGGATGAGGTAGGTAAAAATGTGTGGGCTATTTACCGATAGACTATGTACAGTTGCAGCGATCGGTTAGCTGCTCAGATAGCAGATGTTTGAAGTTGGTGAGGGAGATAAAAGTCTCCAACTTCAGCGATTTTTTTTTTGTTGCAATTCGTTCCAGTCACAGGCACCAGAGAACTGGAACGAAAGGCGGTGTTGGGGTTTGTGGGTGATTGTTCCTGTCTTTGTGTTGGTTACACCAGATAGGGCTGTTTTCGTTTTTTCACGTTTTTGTATGTTGTTCTATTTTCATCTTTATTAAAGATGTATCACAATAACCACGCTGCGTTTTGGTCCGCCTCTCCTTCAACAGAAGAATCCCGTTACATTGACATACTATAATATTGCTATGTATAATTCTGTCTATTCAGTTATGTTTTCTGTACCATGTACAAAATACTTAACTCAAAAAGGTCTCTTTGACATCTCGTGTCACCTTAATTTCAATACATTACAAATGGCTGTATAATATTAGCATGATTTACAGAAGGGTAATTCATGTTTTATTGAGTGTTAGAGCGTTGGTTTTAATTCAGTGGTTCAGGGAAGAGCAATCGATCAATTTGAATATGCACACTTGTTGATGCCTTGATTATTAAATGTTAAACATAAATTACCATTTTGTAAATGACTAATTACATATTTGAGGTCTTTATTATTTTAAACCAGAACAAATTGGGGGGAAAAAAGGTTTATCTGTTTCTTTTGAAAGACAATAAAGACATGAGGGGAAAAAAGTGTATCGTGTTTGAACCAGTTTCATAGCTTTAGTGTCATATTATACCATAAGCACCTCTCCCATCGTGTTGGTGTGAACCAGTGTTATAACAGAATGATTTATGGAGCCTTCTGTCTGCCAGGCAGAAAGTAGGATTCCATTGGGTTCAAAGCTTTAACATCCTGAAGGTTGTTATTAGTGGACTGGCTGTTGACGACCAGGTATTCATCATCTCCTTTTATTTCTTGTATTTCTAGACTTTTTTTGTTGCTGTTGTAAAAGACCAATAAACATATCCGTTATAGAAAACATATTTTTTCTTCTATATTTCTTGTGCAACACATTGATGTCCTCTTAGTCTTTCCCACAGTAGTTGTGGGTCAAGACTGTCTCCAAACTGATATGTGATGTATGGTCTATGTTACATTACCATTCATTGTTCCCTTACTTCATTGTATTTGTGGTTACATTAAAACCCTGAGGGAGTGCGTAGATAGACTGTGCACAGACACACAATATTGTTGTAATATTAACTTTTTCCTATTTTTACCCAACATGAATGAATGATAGAGATTGCCTCTTATACAGTGCATTCAGAACGTATTCACACCCCTTGAATTTTTCCACATGTTATGTTACAGCCTTATTCAAAATGGATCTAAAAAATCATCAATCTACACACAATACCCCATAATGACAAAGTGGAGACAGGTTTTTAGACATTGTAGCAAATGTATACAAAATAAAAACGGAAATACTTGTACATGATTGTACATGGTTTGGAACGGCACACACCTGTCTATTTATTTAATTTATTTTTGATTTCACCTTTATTTAACCAGGTAGGCAAGTTGAGAACAACTTCTCATTTACAATTGCGACCTGGCCAAGATAAAGCAAAGCAGTTCGACATACAACAACACAGAGTTACACATGGAGTAAAACAAACATGCAGTCAATAATAAGGTATAAACAAGACTATATACGATGTGAGCAAATGAGGTGAGATAAGGGAAGTAAAGGCAAAAAAAGGCCATGGTGGCAAAGTAAATACAATATAGCAAGTTAAACACTGGAATGGTAGATTTGCAGTGGAAGAATGTGAAAAGTAGAAATAGAAATAATGGGGTGCAAAGGAGCAAAATAAATAACATAAATACAGTAGGGAAAGAGGTAGTTGTTTGGGCTAAATTATAGGTGGGCTATGTACAGGTGCAGTAATCTGTGAGCTGCTCTGACAGTTGGTGCTTAAAGCTAGTGAGGGAGATAAGTGTTTCCAGTTTCACAGATTTTTCTACTTCCTTCCAGTCATTGGCAGCAGAGAACTGGAAGGAAGGAGAGGCGGCCAAAGAAAGATTTGGTTTTGGGGGTGACTAGAGAGATATACATACACCTGTTTAGCAGAAATGCTTGTGTTACTAGCTCCAACAGCACAGTCAAGTCTAACAAGTAAGATCGAACCATGTTCCAACATTCCACACAATACACCCAAATGGAATTGGAATACATCAATATATGGACGAGCCATGTCAGACAGTCCGTAGACTAACATACCTTACAATACAATACTTTATATATCCACATGACATGAGCTATGCAAACGACCTCCACGTTAGGAATGTGCCCAGTGATATCTAACAAAAACACACATGGCAAGACAGGAAGGAAGACATGCAGAAGTGCTCATGAAGAGGACACGAAGAAGACCGGAATCATCTCCAAGTGAACAATGTCAAAGGAATAGGTCAAGTCATATAGATAGGGAGGCATTTCACCACCACCCACTGGACCACAAGTCATTTAGCCAACACTGGCTCATCATTCAAGCCACATAGGGAGGGATCTTAACACCACCTGCTGGATCAGAAGTGCCACTCACAATGGCCACACAGAGCATTTCTCCCTCAACCTGATGCAATTGTCACAACAAGTACGTGGTCAAAATCAAACATTAACTACCAACAGATCATCAAATAGGCAAACACATGCTCATGTAGAGTACCTCAAATTATACAGTTACTTTGTCACCAAACCTAATCTGTCATTCATCTACAAATACATGCTCTTCTAAAGCCACAATGCAATGTTCACATGGTAGATTTCAGTTCTTACAATCTATGTCACTATTACTTCATTTGACTGCTCTTAAATCATATTCACTTAACCCTTTTGTTCACCTGCTGATTTTCTGCTGGTTTGTCTCTTGCAGATTTGGACATCATGTGAATCTATGTTTCTCAAGTATCAAAAGAGGGTAAGTTACATTGACCTACTTTATGAAAAACGGAATGCTACTTTTCTCTCTAGCCTAGTGCACTCTTTATCTGTAAGCTCTCCTACTGGTGTAGGTAGCTCCAAAAAAAAAGCTCCAGATGCCATTACCCCATGTAGCCTATAGAACTTTATCTCGACGACCACATTTTACACCAATGCACCCCGAGAATCGGTTGGTGGTCGGGAATCAAGTGGATGATTCTGGGACCAATTACAGGAGGGGGTCTGTCTGTTGGATGAGGGGTGTACTGAACTGTGCCTATAGCATGTCAAGAATCCCTCCAACGGGAAATAGGCTTTGGCAAATGGCCAGGGGCGCTGTCCTTTTCAGCACCACGGAGCTCCGCTATTACCTGTCTCATGAGTGAAGATGCAACAGCAGACAATTCCTGCTCTTTGGTCCGGCAATTACACACTTTAGCCGTGTCATTGCTGCATTTAACTGGCAGCCTGTATTTAGGGCCTTTACTTTGTCTTATCATTTCGATTCCTCAGCAAATCTTCTTTTAAAAATGAACTAAATCCCACATCAGAAGTCGACTTCAAATCACGTCAAGGACACACGACTCGACTCAACGGAAGTCAGTAGTATCAAATATTCTCCACTGTGAAGGTGTCATGTGCTGAGCCATTTAGTTCCTTATGAAGCCTATTTACGAAGCCAATACAGCAATCAACACGTACCTGCCCGCATTGCTGATTGCTATTTTGTAATTGGTCAACTACTAATAGGGCAATCATCCCGGCTGCTTGTGTCCTGTTTCGTAACAGCTCTTTTGCAAGCCCTTGATGATTACATCTATTGATTCCTGCCGTCCTGATACCTTTTCTCTTCATTCTCTTAAGGGATCTCGGATCTAGTCTAAAGGACTAACAATGGGTATGGCATTGGAATATTCAATCGCACACTGAATTCATCCCACTAAATACATTCCTTTCATTTCTCCATTTATTCCACCATATCGAAACAACTTACCTATGCACTCACACAAACAAGCACAAAAGGGTGACTTAATAATATCACGTCTAATTGGGTGGCCTACAACATTTCCTGTACCTTCAACCAAAACGTTGGTACCACTTTTTTTCGACCACCTTTCACTTGCGCTGGACAGAGTAATATCATTTGAATTTCAATAGCTTAGTCAGTCGCATGAATTATGGGGTGCACACAGCTAACGTTGTAATGATCGGATCAAAACATGGATTTTTTGGGCCATCGAGGAATGTCACATGGCCCAGAAATGATTGAATGGCCATTTTCACAAAGGAAAAGACATACTCTAGCATGTTACATTCCAAGAGCAATTGGATTCGAAAAAACACAACGTGCCCCACTTGGGGACCCGAGGACCGAGTTTGGGAAACACTGGCCTGAAGATCAAATACCAATAGGGAGCAACTATGACGTGCTCACACGCTGACAGTACCCGCGTTTAACCACACTAGGCCTCCGTGCTCCACGGTAAAACTTTTCCCCTCTCAACCCCTCTCAACCTTTCAAAGTCAGTTGTTCTTAGCTACATAGTGACCATTTTCGCCACTTTTTGCCCTATATCATTACTATCACTCATTACTGCTACTGTATTTTTCCCCTCTTCTACTCTAGGCATACATCTAATCACATATAGAGAGCGTTATTGAAACGACTCAAGTCAGTTAAGAACAAACTCTTATTTACAATCACGGCCGGTGGTGATACAGCCTGGAATCGAACCACGGTCTGTAGGGACTCGAGAGCAGGGAACACTGTGGGAAAGGGGCGTGTACAAATGGAACAATTGTGCCTTTTTGACTGAAATATGGAGGTGGCTCTTAAAAGAGCCTTTGGGGGATTTTGGAGATCAGGTCATCGTTTATGCGCGCTCTCCGCGAATACGACGGGCCAGCTGGATGTCCTTGGGCATGATGGTCACCCTCTTGGCGTGGATGGCGCACAGGTTGGTGTCCTCGAACAGGCCGACCAGGTAAGCCTCGCTTGCTTCCTGCAGGGCCATCACTGCGGAACTCTGGAAGCGCAGGTCGGTCTTAAAGTCCTGGGCAATTTCTCGCACCAGGCGCTGGAAAGGCAGTTTGCGGATCAGCAGCTCAGTGGACTTCTGGTAACGACGGATCTCTCTAAGAGCCACGGTGCCGGGCCTGTAACGGTGAGGCTTCTTCACGCCGCCGGTGGCCGGGGCGCTCTTGCGCGCAGCCTTGGTGGCGAGCTGCTTCCTGGGTGCTTTGCCACCGGTGGATTTGCGAGCGGTTTGCTTGGTTCTGGCCATGGCGCTAGCTAGCTTCCTTCTTTCACAGTCGGAGTATAGCCTCCAAATGCCTATGTGAAGTTTATAAAGCCGGCAGCGGCGTCTGCTGATTGGTCACCATCTCCGCACCGCCCTGATTGGCCCGTTGCGGAGGCCTCCTCCGCCGCCCAATGGACGGGAGGCTCGACCTCTCCGTGCCTTCCCAAAATGCAACCCCCTCCCTCGCCGAGGCGCGCTTGGGTCTTTTGTTAGGGCCGCGAGTAACGTTACACTAGAGAGATTAAAGTAGATGTCACGTGTCAAAATTTTGATTGATGACCCTATGTGAACCTATGTGAACTCTATGTGAACCCTATGTAGTGATGACGTGTGCATGTCTTCTGGTCAGGCAAGCCTGGTTAGGTGGGGGCTATGGGGTGAGTAAGGGTCCATTTGACAGGCCGTTAATGATTGATGACCCAAGCCTGATTTATGACCCTATGTAATGATTTATGACCCTATGTCATGTAGAAGGGTGCATGCCCAGGGGGGTTGGTGGGGTTGAGTAAGTGACCATGTGTCAGGTCAACCTGTTACTGTTTCTCACGGTTTGGGTTGGTTAAGGCCCCTTATAAAGCCGCTGAACAATACCTGTTTAAGAGTGCACAAGATCTTAAGAATAACCATGGAATTTGGGATCGGTACCAAAGCAGTGATGACGGTAACAACTGAAACAGGCCTTCGGGTTGCCCATAGAGCAAGGGCAAAGTATCAACCAGCAATATATGATGCGCCAAAAAAACGTTTTTTTAAATGTGTATAGAACCCAAATACCGCCAGCAAATGCTCTGACAGATCAAGTGTTGATGTCTAATGGCCAGCAGTGGGGGTATCGGTTTGATTACCTGGCCTGTAGAGTGACCCTCTATACGGTAGATGAAGGAGAAGAATATACAGACCAGACTGTAGGCTTGGAATATGGTGTTGAAGACTGGTCGGTTTTTCGCAAGGTTGTGTGTCCTGAACTGAGCCTTATCACCAAGGGGTATAGTGTGTTCACGGGCCACGAGACCCGTTGGGAAGGTACCCCTGACTCCTCAGGACAAATATTTCACAGGGTGAAAATACAAAGAAAGAATGGCCGACCGTGCGGCAGCGTGGAGTTCTATATCGGCACCGAGGCAATCCGAAACCACAACCTTAGGGGTGGTGGCCTGACTGGGGATACCCGACTGCGTCTGCTTATTCCTTTTAAGAGTTGGGATGTACTGGAATTGAAAATGTTGCAACCGTTGGATGCTCTCTTTGTACAGAGCCAACAGCGTCAGAGCCTTGTTCATTTAAAGAAGTGCATAATATATACGAATCGTAAAGATTACGATGCAAAAGAGCCTCAAGAAGATACAGCGTCAGAAGAAAACTAAGTAAGCGGATGCTTTAACCCCGCCCCCCCAGATACCCAATGGCCTTGTTCTACAATAAAAAGAAAAAAGCAGCCAGTTCTTCATTTCAGCATACACCATGGATCTCCAGACCATCTACGAGGAAGCCACTACGTCATGGGGGCCCGACACTAAAGACTCTATGCCACGAAGCCCTACACTCTACGCACCCCTGGCAAGACCCGTGACACCCCCGACATTTACCCAGCCTGAGGATGTGTTTGATGGGGTGGCCAGTACTATTTTTGTGGATACAATCAAGGCCTCTGTAGCTACACTTTTAAACGTGGTGATTGGCGAATATATACGAGAAAAATGCATCGGCTGTGAGATCAATCATCCCAGCCAGCGTCGTCATCCTTGCCTCTACGACCCTCCTAGATACTACTTTTTCAATCATTTTGAGGAGCTGGTGAAAAGACTGTGGTCCTGCCGTTTTATACCAGCGCTGGTCATCGCCCTGGAGTCTATGGGTATTGCGCCGTCTATCCCTAGAGTTTACGGGGTAACCGAAGCCTTCCTACATGAACTGAAGGAGGCCATCTTCATCCATGAGAAACTCAAAGAAATCCGACACACCCTGGTGGACGACAACAAATACAGGGAAGCTGTGGTGGCTGATGTGATGCTTTTCTGGCTCAATAAATCCCAAGAGACCGAGTGACATTTTGTTTATTTAGAGCTATGGGTAACTATGTGTCTACGATGTTTGAGCGAATAAATACATTTTTTCTTTTGAGAGACCTTACAAATGTTATGCATCAGATTATTGAAAATAAAGTGAACAATGTAAAGTTCTACACAACCCACAATACAGGGGTTATTGTAGAGCGTGTGTTAAAAATGGAGCAAATCATGAAACATGTCCGACATACGGGCGAGAGTTTACAATGGTCACATATGGTATCAAGGCTTGTTGAGGATTCTGAAGAACTAGAAATAACTTTGGCTAAGATTTTACATTATTTGTTTGAACCACCCTTTAATGTGAATGTGTATCATATTTGTTGTTTATATACTTATATATCAGACGTGTGTGTTTTAAAAATTCAGCGAAACAAACCTGTAAATCTAAACAATATATACAGGGTGTTGCATGCTGTGATTGTTGAGAAAACGGGGACTTGTATCTTGCAACAAATCCTGAATTGTCTGTATACGTAATAATTGTTGCATTCTTAAAATAAAAATTCACAAACTGAAATGTTGTCGTTATATGAAAGTGGCTCATTACAGTTATTGTACCTCAGAGAGGCAAGAAGGATGGCTGAGCAGCTGTTGAAAAACATATATTATAATCCCTCTAACCCCGGGTCTTATGGGGGTAAAGAGCGTTTACAGAGAGCTATAGTCGAAGAAACAGGTAGTCTGTTAAGCGATGCTAAAGTGAATGAATGGTTATCAGAGCAAGATGCCTACACTCTACATAAACCTGTAAGAAAACATTTTCCAAGAAATAGAGTTTTTTCTACGCATCCATTATCCCAATTTCAGGCGGATCTATGTGACATGCAGTCCCTTGCCGATAAAAATGATGGAAATCGCTACATGCTAACGGTTATAGATATTTTCTCTAAATTAGCCTATGTAAGGGTGTTAAAAAATAAGAGCGGGGCAGAGGTGACCAGGGCCTTTGAATCGATCTTGAAGGCAGGAGGCGCCCCCAAGAAAGTGCAGACGGATGGCGGAAAAGAATTTTTTAATAAAACATTTCAGAAGCTAATGAATAAGTATAATATAGTACATTTTGCTACAGGCTCTGATTTGAAAGCTTCGGTTGTGGAACGCTTTAATAGGACTTTGAAAGAGCGGATGTGGCGCTATTTTACAGCTCACAACACCAACCGATATACAGACATAGTTCAGGATTTAGTAAACGGGTACAACCACAGCTACCATAAGACTATACGTATGAAGCCCTCGGAGGTCTCTTCGGAAAACTCTTTTCAAGTCTTTAAAAATATGTATGGTTTGTTCCCACTTCGCCGTAAGAAAAAAATGACTTTTAAATTCCTAGTGGGTGACTTGGTGCGTATATCAAAGTTGAGGGGTGTTTTCGACAAAAAATACGAACAAGGCTTTAGCTCGGAGTTGTTTACCGTTACCGAATGTCTGCCACGCATTCCGCCGGTCTACAAATTAAAAGATTATGACGGGGATCTTATAGAGGGATCTTTTTATGAGAAGGAATTACAGAAGGTCCAGTTGGGTAAAGACAAAGTCTTTCACGTGGAGGAGATTCTAGATCAGAAGAGAGAAAAGGGTAAAAAATGGTTACTGGTCCGCTGGAAAAACTGGCCTCAAAAGTTCAACAGTTGGGTATTGGAGCAGGATGTGGTGGAGGCAACGGGGCTTAATTTAAACCCCTAGTCATGATAACTAGCGCATCATTCGCGTGTACACAGTTGGGCATCATGGAACACAGCGGCTTCTACCTGACTCTCCCCAGTAATGCGTCGGCACAGATATATCGTAATAATCAGAGTTCGAAGTATACAACCAATTTTCCAAAGCCTATAGAGTTATCAGAGGCTTGGGAAGTAGGTCTCAGCGAGATTACATACCCCCATAGTTGGTATAATATCAAAGCTAAGGACCGTGATTTTTATTGCAAAAGGTTCTCGGAACCTGCGATACTTATTAAGCTTAAAAAAGGTTTCTATAGAACCGTCGACAGGATCGTCTCAGAGTTGAATGAACACCTAACCCTGAACAAGATGGAAATATTCCTATTCTACAATCCAATCCATAAAAGGATACAAATCTCAGGGCCTGCTAACGGAGGTATAAAGACCAGCGGTAATTTATCCTACATGTTGGGGATGGGTCCCAATAAATGGACGTATGTGAACGATAAATTATTCCCATTCCCTGCGGATATACATGCAGGCTTTTACAACATATTTGTCTATACCGACATCATAACCTATCAAAGGGTCGGAGACAGCTGTGTGCCCCTCCTGCGAACAGTTCATATAGACGGCAAGGATGGGGACATCGTCACTGTCAATTATGACAAGCCGCACTACGTACATGTCAGCAAGAACTATATTGAAAACATTCTGGTTGAGCTTAAAACGGATCAGAACGAAAACATTGAATTTACTTATGGTAAAACGATTGTAAAACTCCACTTTAGACCCACCAAAACCTCTCTACATATATAATAGCTGTATTATATTTATAAACATAATACAAATAAAAGTGTTATGGAGCACCATCAGCTCGACCCTAACCGTTATGTTTCATACTATGTGGATCAAGTGGGTAATGGACTACCAGGATATCATGGAGCGCCGACAATGTATGGTTCGGGGATAGGAGGTATATTCCGTAACCTCTTCAGGATGGTTTTACCGTTTATGAAGAGAGGCTTCAGCATAGCCAAACCACATTTAAAATCAGCGGCTAAAAATATAGTAAGTGAGGTTGTAGCCAATGCTATGACCCGAAGGGCGTCACCAGAGGTGGAGCATCAAGAAGGCTCGGGGCTTATGATATTGTCTCGAAGGCCAAAAAAGAGACCCCCTGGTTTAAGGCGTAGGCCGGCACCTAAAAAGCGGCGGTTAACTGTTAAAAGAACCTCAGTAAGTCAAAGACGGGGTAAAGTGAGGAGGTCTGTACCAAAACAGGCTAAAAGAATACTAGGAAGTATTTTCTAAAAGAATAAGTGACATGGCTCTTTTACATCGAATGTCCTCTGAAGCTATAAAGACAGAACTTGATCTTTTCACGGCACCGTTAACGCAGCATTCAATAGATAGATCCAGTTATGTGGAGATAGCCCCTCTCTCTGCTATTACCGATAACGGGCCTATCGAATTTTTCATACCAGGCCATGGTGACAACTATCTGGACCTCAACAACACCTTGGTGCATTTACGTCTAAAAGTGACCAAAAGAGATGGGTCTAATATTGCAGACGATGCCAAAGTGAGTCTCATTAATTACCCCTTGGCCACCATTTTCTCCCAAGTTGATGTGACTTTGGGTGAACGCCTAATCAGTCAAAGCAGCGCTACATACCCTTATAGAGCCATCATGGAGTGTTTACTAAACTACTCCGAAGACACTCTCAAAACCCAATTTAGCGCCGGGCTGTTTAGCAAGGATACTGCAGGAGCCTCTATGGAATCGACAGACCCTTCCACCGGTGCAAACAAAGGACTAGTGGCACGAGCTCGCTACTGCGCCGAATCTCGAGAGTTTCATTTGCTAGGCCCTATACACTCTGACATTTTCTTTCAAGAACGGTTACTCTTAAATTCGGTTGATTTAAGATTAAAATTAACCAGGGCCAAGGATGATTTTTGCCTGATGTCTCCCCAAGACGGGGATTTTAGTTTGAAAGTGTTGGGGGCAACCCTTTTTATTAAAAAAGTATCTGTATCTCCGGCCGTGCGCCTGGGTCACTCACATGCTTTGATGAAAGGAAATGCCCTTTACCCTCTCCAAAGAATTACCATGAAAACCTTTAGCATACCTGTGGGCAGTAGAATCTGCAGTCAAGAAAACCTATTTCTAGGCCCTTTACCTAGATATGTGGTTATAGGTCTGGTTGATCACGCCTCTAATACGGGCAGTTTAGATAAAAACCCCTTTAATTTTCAGCACTTCAATGCAGAGTATGTAGCGCTCTGTCAGGACGGACGTCAGGTTCCGGCGAAGGCTTTCCAACCACAATTTAATAACAACATATCTGTGCGAGAATTTTACAATCTATTCCTGGCTACAGGGCGACATCTAAAAGATCTCTCTTTACCTATTGACAGAAATGATTTTGCAGAGGGTTACACATTGTATGCTTTCAATTTATCACCTGATGATGACACCTCAGGAAATCTGTCTGTGGTGTCCCAAGGTAACCTCAGGCTGGAAATGCGTTTCCGTACACCTTTAGCCTGTACAGTTAGCATGATTGTTTACGCATGCTCTGATTCAATCTTGGAAGTGAATGCCCGAAGACAGGTCTTAGTGGATTATTATTAAGGACCTTTGAACAAAGACATGAATACCCAAGAGTTGGACGGGCTCATGAGCCGCTTGATTGGAAAACAATTTTGTGGAGTGTTGGCTTGTGATGAATTACCTATTGAGATATGGCCTGAGAGGCCTGCAATGTTTATTGTCAATACCCATCCTAAACACATGCCTGGTGAACATTGGCTAGCTATGACATTAGAACAGGAAGGTGGACGAAAAATCTCAACTTTTTTTGATTCCTATGGCTTTCCCCCCGGTTTTTCACATTTCCCTAAATCTATTAAAGATTTTTTGACCCTAAACGGTACAAAGATCTACTACAACATCAAACAAGTGCAAGATAACCTTTCCACTACATGCGGTCACCACTGTGTATTTTACCTGTGCCAAAGAGCCCGGGGAGTTTCTTTTGAAGATGTTATGTCTCTTTATAAGGATGATTTAAGAAGTAATGATAACCTTGTATCTTGTTTTGTTAGAAAATATCAAAAGTGTTCAAATGTGTGTCCTTTAAGAACGCGTAATCAAGGCGTATGCTCACGTCATATGTTTCAAGAATGCCACAAATGTTAACTTGCTTATTTTTCAAATAAAAAATTTATTGAATTTAATCATAGTCATTCAAAAGTCATTTTCAAAAGTCTAACCACGCCGAGAGATCGGGTTTAGGAAAAGGTCCTGAGACGTTCATGGGAGTAAATGAGTTAGCATCATCGCTTTCATAGGGGGACGGTGTCGTTGGGGCATCTTTAGGGGTGCTGTATCTCGTTGAAGGCTTTTGTTTTAAAGCTTGAATCTGTTGACGAAGCTTATGGTTGGGTACACCGGAGAGGGGGATGTTGAGGATTGCCAGGGCCTTAAGAAACTGACGCCAGCCGGGAGGCCTTCGGTCATCAGCAACCTTGTGGGCAGCCGTGGTACTTTTAAGCAAGTCCTGCATATGGGACCCCCTAACCACAGAGCCCTGAAGGATAAACTCTCCAGAGTCGTTCCAAGCAGCTATCCCCTTTGAGTCTTTTATCTTGTTCATAATGTATTTAACATTCTTCCTGTTACGTAAAGGCACATGTGTCAGTAGGTCATGCATAACTTTATCTTCAAATGGCATTTGAGCTTCACCCGACATATTATCTCCACTAGGTAAGATCGACGGTACAGGCCTTACAGGGGCATGGCTATCGTTAGGTTCGACATCTGTTAAAGGGTCCGGTAGGGAAAGGGTTAAATGGTTAGTCTCTCTCTCCCCTTGCTTTACCCGAGTCAAATACCTTTGCATTAGGTTTGTGTATTTTTGAATCTTATCATAGGGGTTCAATCCTTTTCGGTTCAAAACATCCTTCATGGCCGTATCCAAATCATTTTCCGCTGTTTGTCTGATATCTTCAGGACCCTGCATTTGTTTTTTAAGTCTATCCAACTCTTGTTGAGGCACCAAGTACATTTTAGTGGCCATCACACCACGTGTTCAACCCCCACGTCTGGCCGCAATAAGGCTGGTGATGAAGGGCACGGCTATACTGAGTAAAGGTAGAAGAAAACCCCCAGACTGTTGTATACTATGTCTTTTCTTTTGAAGACTGGCCCTTTTATTGGCAAAGAGTTTGATCGCTGTCTTTTGTCTCCTTAATTTTTTCAATTGGTTCAGGGTGAGTGGAATGCGTCCTTTGAGAAGATTCAAAGCAATCTCACATAGGGCTAATATGAGATCTGAAGAACAGCGACCCAAGATGGCCTTCCGTTCTTTAGCTGTAGAACCCACTAGCCTTCTCAAGAGGGGGAGGTTTCTTTTTAAACGCAGAGACATAGCGTTTACTTTTTAGGAAGGTATGCAGCAGGCCTCTCCCCCGGAAACAGCCCTGTACGTAGCCTAAGGTGTTCTGGAGTATTTGCTTTTAAATCCACGATTAAATAAGAAAATGGCTCTTTGGTAGCGTCCTCATAGCTCTCCATAAAGTATGATTTCCGTCCAGGGTACATCTGCTGAGCTAGAGTGCTAATTTGCAGTTTGTCTCTAGGATTTTTAAACAATACCATGTAGTTGGCATTCAAGCTAATGGTCCGACTATTTTTACCTTGGTGAAACACATTCTGGACCAAGTAAAGCACGGACAGGTTTCTATGATGAGTATATTGGGTAAAAGCTCGTGCAATTTCAGGGTGTTCGCTACCAGCAAATAGCATATCGTCCAAAACCAGCAGATTATTTACATGTGGGGGGAGAAGTTCATCATCAGACAGAGAATCGGGTATTCCTTCAACAAACTTGATTTTTATTGTCTTCAATAATTCATCATACAGAGGTTGGTAACATGAATAACACCATACAATATTGTCAGGCTTTTGAGATAACACATGTTCAGAATTCTCTAAAATACTTTTTACAAAAAAAGTTTTACCACTGTTTGAAGGGCCTGCAATTAATGCTGAAAAAGGCAATTGTAGACGGGGGTCAAAACCCTCGACAGCAGTCATAATATCTTAAGCTTTAAGACACACTGGGGCTTGTAGCATAAGTCAGTAGCCAAAGGGCAATGTGGTACCGTCAGGCAATAGCTGTCTCTTGTCATAGACTACCCTGAATCTTTTAGTGAGTGGTGCGTTTCTTAGATGGAACCCCTTTTTATCCCTCACTATTTTGTTGTAGGAGCTCAAAATCTCCAAGTCACTATTCTTGTCCTTTACGAACCCCTCGACCAAGCGCGTGATTGATTCCAAGTTTACACGCGGTGCATTTTCATAGTTTTGAGTCACGCCTTTGGCTTTCAACACCACGTGATTGGCTTTAGTCCTAAAAGCATAGCTTTTTGGACCACATGAGGACCATTCTGTAATATGGTCACCCTCTTCGAGTTCACTCGTTAAACCCCCAAGATAGTTGCTAAGTGGGGGGGTCCAATCCCCCGGTTTGCTTACATAGACCACAGAGTCTGTGTCGTGGTAAAGAACCCGCCTCTGAAGCTGTTCCATGAGGGTGTACAGTTCAAGGCGGCCATAGGCTGTGGTAAATGCTGCAAGAAACACATTTACATTACCCGGGGGTAGAACCCACTTTTGGTGGCGCCTCCATTGCACCAAGGCAATGTCTTGACTCAAGAAGGAAAAATGTGAAATTTCGTATTGGTCCGAAAAAACTAATTCCAAAAATTCTTCGGGGTCTTTAATGATCGAAGTTGTTAGCATATTGCATCTCTGCGCTAATTTCCCCCAAAGGGAGTTCAAGTACAATTTCGACACATTTCTTTTGGTTTTGTTGACCTCTATTCTGTCAGGGTCAAGAAGTATGCCTTCTCTGTCATGGTAGTCTTGAATGTACTGGTCTTTACTTTCTTGATCTGTGACCGATGCAGGATAGCCTGAAGCCATCTGCTTGCATCTCAAGAAGGTTTTGATGTACTCTTTAAAAAGTGTGTCTGATTTCCTGGAAAAGTTCCACACTTCAAAGATTTTGGCCACACGATACCCCTTCTCTAAAGCCTTAGAGAATTCTACAGTGACCCATACACCGGTCAGGGCTCTTTCTTGATCTGTGTGATCACAGGGGTTTTCCTGGTTGTGGTTTTCACAGCATGTGCGACAAAGGGGAAAGAAAAGTTTTCCTTTAGGACCCTTGTAAGGCAACACAGGTATAAACAGCCCCCTAGGAGGGTAGACAGTCGCTTTGATTAAACCAAAATAATTTTGGGGTTCGTCAAAGTCGCTGTGAATAATTTCAGGATGCCCTATAGGATAGAATGAGGAACTCATTACATGAGGATATAGGGATGTAAAATCTACATAGCCTATTGTCTTGTCGGGTTGAGCTACATAACGCAATGTCAAAGCATTGGTCCGGCCTCCAAACAAGGCCTGTCGCGGTTCCAGGGGCTCTGGAGGGTCATAATGGGTAAGGAAGGCCTTAACACTAGGATCTGCCTTTTTGAGGGCTGTCCATTCGTGCTCCCACAAAACCACAACTTTTAACCCGTAAGTAGCCTTTAAAGAATTCAGTTTGTCTTGAAACTCTTGGTACATTTCCCCAAAAGTCTTTTGGGTTAGGACACACAAGGCGTGGGGGACAAAGCATAATTTACAACCGTGGAAGAAACAACCGTTGTACTCATACACTGTCTCAACCCCGTCAATCTGTGTGTATCCATCTACATGGTAAGGCCCAAAAGCCTTCTCCCCCCGATTCAAAGCATGTTGGATAAAAATATCTTTATCCTGGGCCAAGTACTCCAACCATTGAATGGAACCACTAGAGTAGGCCTTGAATTGGCGTCGGTAGTTGTCTGGCGATGGGATAGCTATAGATTCAGGAGTTAGATAGTGTGTACGATAGGTTTTCATGCACGCTGATGCAATAGTTGTACAGCTCCAGGGGTCAATGCCCGCATCTTTGATTACCTCTTCTCTGAATCTGAGGCATCCTTCACGAAGTATAACAACGTCATTGTCACAGTATGATTCCATCTCTTTATGGAAATCAAAAGTGCCATGTCTTACGGTCTCGTACCATGTCATGAATCTCTCACGCTCTTTGGGAGACATTTGATCACACCCGTACATTTCGGGGGCTGGATAAGATCCTATATAATGTAGATTCTCCTCAGATGTGAAGAAATGAGGGAAATAGCCTTTGACAGAGTTTTCAAAACCCAAGGCCTCTGGCATTTGAGCCAATCTCATGGGTAAGAAGCTTAAGCTGTCAATGTATCTCTGTTTGAAGGTGGGGTCAACAAAGCATAATATTTTACTCCCTTGAGCTATGACACTGGGGGCCACGCCTTGCTGTATCAAAGGGTTCAGAAGCAGATAGGCGTCATAGGCCCTAGCATTGTGAGCTATAAACGTGAAGTTTCTGTACTGGGCTTTTCTAAAATGTTTTAGAAAGAGCCTGGCACAATTGGGTCCCTCGGCCGACCATTTTTCACCCTTGAAAGTCATGGTTGACACAAAAATAGGCAAATGAACCCCTGATTGCTGATTTGTCTCAAAATCATAAAACACATATTTCTCTGTATGTTCATCTTCAGCCAAGGGCTGAATGTAACACTCATGTGTTACTTCTTGAACCGCTTCCGCGTCTCTGCTTTTCAAAGGACCTTTACAGATTGGGCAGTGTATAATTCCACAAACATGAGGTTTAGGGCTATCTATTTTAAGGTTGTAATTGCAATGACATTTTGGACATTTCTTGTTAATGTCACAACTGCTTACAGATTTACATGCCTTGGGATGCCATGTTTCAGTTTTGTGTTTTTCGTAACAGTAGGCCGAACGACATGTGCGGTGACAATCCGCACAGGGGGTCAAGTTTAGCGGCTGCATAGGGCAATGTTTATCCAGACATACTGAACAGTTGTAACGGCACGAGTGCCCCCCCATGCGTGTGTAGCCGGTATGACAGGCTGGACAGACATATGGAGCGCCTAAAAAGGCTGTGATGTTAGTTACGGCATAGTAATGCTCATTTTGCACATAAAAGTACATAGTCTTAGGATGTGGTTCGGGTATATTTTGGAACTTGAGGAGAGCGTCATTAGCCCTACTGTGGTACAAAACCACAATCTTGATGTTCAGAAAGTTTTCAAATTTGACTATGTCTGAGAAAGCCACAGCATCCTGTATACCGAGACCCACCGCAGTTTGTAGCTCTCGAGCTTTTTGTAACGCGGCTTGATCAGTACATCCTGGGCTGAGTAAGTGGGCCAAACCTATGGCAAAACATAGCTTATTACCTGGATTGTGAACGTTTATGAGATAGGCCCTTTTATTGCTTATGATTTCGGACTGCATTAAACTCTCGAGCTTTCGTCTCTGACCCCCGCCCCCTTGTGGTTGTCGTACTAATTGTACTACAAGTTCGAGGGTCCTATCTGCTAGCACGTTTAAATTTGACTGAACAAGGCGTTCTAGCAGTTTAACAAATTGTTCAAGCTCTGCTTCACCATTCTGTAAAATAAGCGATACCTTGCTCTGTAGACTGTCTCCACAAATTTCCAACTGTAAGAGATCCCTAGGTTCGCTATAATCTCTAATCCTAGCTAACAGTTCATTCAAAGTGTCCATAAGCATTACGTAAAACACAGCATATTCCCGAATCTGACCCCCCCATGCGAAATTGAAAAACTGGCGAACCTCAATATTGCTGAATTTATTTTGACGCAAAACATGTACACTTCGATCAAGACCTCCCCCCTCCAGATTTGCTAGGCAATTGTCCAACTGTTCAAAAACATCGTATTGGGTTTCAGACTCTTCGGACATTGGTGTTAAAGGCTGATTTATAGGTGTCTGGGGTGCCGAATTAAACCTAGCGCTCTCGTTCTGTACACTGATCTCAAGACCGCCCCCCTCCAGATTTGCTAGACATTTGTCCAACTGTTCAAAAACATCATATTGACTTTCAGACTCTTCGGACAATGTTGTTAAAGGCTGTCTTAGAGGTGTCTGTGGGGCCGAATTAAACCTAGGGCTCGCGTTAAGCTGGGTAATTAGAGATATGATGGTTTCGGGAATCTGTGTTAACATGTTTTCCTCGGAAGGCCCTGACTCATTCATACGTGTAATAATGTCTATGAGTTCGGAGGGAATCTGTGATAATAGATTTTCATCTATTGTCATTATGTCAATTACCCCCGAATCATTCATATGGTTAACTATATCTTGGAGCTCTGTAGGGATCATGGCTAAGAGGGTTTCAATTGTCTCACTTTGGTCTATAGGGGGCGCCATCTGTCTAATTAAGGATGTGTGTGTGTGTGTGTTTACATGTGTGTTTTTTAACGGCGGTATTTGCTTGTTTTAGCCCTAATGTTTTTTAACATACGGGGTAGCTCGCTACGCCAGAATGACACATCCTGATTGTATTGATGCTCGAGTAGAATACACACGCGCCTCTGGAGTAGAGCCTTTCGTGATTTTAAACCCAGGGTAAACGCTTTGAAAAAACGTTCTTGGTCTATTTCAGAATCTGCTGTTTCCCCCACAGAATTGGCCGATTCAAGAAGGTTGGCAGCTTCACAGAACATCAAATCGTCTACCTCAGAAATGTCATTTAAATCTTTGAAATCATCAGGTTTCGCTGTTTTCTTGACTGGTGTCTTTGGAGCCTCCTCGGGGATGCTTGTCTGGGCATCCTCCGATGTTTGTGCGTTGTCTTTATAAGCCGGTGAGGAGTCTGAAATAAAAATAATACATACAAAAATAGGTTATTAACCCTAAAATATGTTAAAAATGCCAAATACATTTCAGATATAAGCCTATATATTAACAATACATTAATTAAATACCTCGGCTTTTTTGACGAGGGCTGTTCTGAAGAAGCTCTGAAACCAGGGGCTGATGTCTTTGTTCAACCTGTATTACAGCATCTGCAGGTTCGGTAGATGGTGAGCCTGAAAAAAAACACACAAAAAAAAAAAAAAAAAAAACAGCATTAGGCCTTGTTTTAACATATTCCGGCATAAAAAAAAAAATATATATAAATATTAAAATAATAATATATAATTGATTCATACCTTGTCCTTGGAACGACGTCTCGTGAATATCGGCCAAGTAGAATTGTTCGGGTGAAGCGGAACTGTGGATCTGAGCACTAATTATCCTTTGGTGTTTAGAAATATGGGGGACAACGTTGTCCTGGCCAAGGGGAGTTGACCTGCCGTTTAAAGTCTCTGTTCGCTGCTTTTGTGTAAATACATCCTGGGAGTAGGGCAGAATTGTCTCGTAGTCATATGCTTCGCAGAAACCGTTCAGGCTCCATAGGGCCTCGTTTAACCTTCTAGGCTTTAGGTCCTCTGTAAACATATAAAATAACTTTTAATATAAGATGCCCACACTTTTTGTTTTTAAGGTATAAATATTTTTATGTATGGAATTCTTGGAGCTTACTTACGTTTACAATTCAGGGTAGGCGTTTGTTTGTCTGCACTTTGTTCCGGAGCCCCATTGGATGGTTCGAGCTCAGTTATACCTCGGAGTATCTGCGTGAATGCTTCAGAATCTATAAAACATTCGACAATATTAAAGCTATAATCACTTTAGCTAATATTGCCTTGTTATACGGTAAGCATACTGATCCTAATGATTGTTTAATATTTCTATAACATCCCACGCTTTTCAAACAATTCCCCACAACAACCAAATCTAATAAAGATTTATTTCAAGAACTCACCTTGCGATAGATCCATTAGACTGTTTTCCCCGATTATCTTTTTTAACGCTTCAGTCCGATAACGATTCTTGGAGTTTCTGGAGGTGCTGTTTGCATCGGAACTAAAACGCTGCTAACATTGCCCCCTGGTTTCTAGCGCTTTTGTACCCTACGACCTAGAGAAAAACCCCTGAATGATTTTTACATAGCATTTGGGGTTTGTCGTTTTTTTCGGGCTATACCCCCGCCCATGGTATATTTGACACATTTCAAACACATGGTATTGGGTGTGTCTAAACATTAGGATCCTTTTGGATCTTCTAAAATCTCCGGGGTGCTAGCACCTAGATGCAGGGGGTGGGTTGGTCTCGACATCGCTGGGATGAATGACTTTTTAGCCCACCTAAAAAATAGTTTTATGAAAGGCCTTTAAGATTAGGAGTCGTAAGACACAATATTATTGTTGGGGGGTAGGCATCTGTTTTGCAGGCTAGTGTAAACCTTGGTTTCAAACGACCCACCAGGCATAGAGAGAGAGAGAGAGAGAGAGAGAGAGAGAGAGAGAGAGAGAGAGAGAGAGAGCCTTGAGCGCAGATGCAAGGGTATTTTTTTAACAAACAACCCGCCCCCCTTTTTCTGTTTTTGAAACACACACACACACACACACACACACACACACACACACACACACACAGCCACTACAGAAAACTCCCTCACGCACATACGCGCGCACATGGCTTTTTCCGCAAGTTTTTTCTCAGGGACAGACTGCGCTAAGAGTGAACAAACGCGAGAGTTCATAACGTGGTGAGATTCTGATTTTAAAACCATTTATTTCATTCAAAATATTTAGTACATACATTTTATATCCTTACATTCTTAAGGTATTTTACGATGCCTTTCTTACAGATCCTGGGAGCTTATGCAACCAACCGCCATTGTCCGTGTCGAGTTCGCCCTCAAAAGGCAAGGCTCTCTTGCTAGGTCCATCAACACTTGGTAAGTTTTCACTCCAGGGGTAGATCCTCCGTCGGGCCTTTTGGTCTTGACTCTGTCTCAAGGAAAGCCTCGCCCAGCGCTTTAACTGTTCCCCATTTTGGAAGAGAATGTCCAGCTTATTCATAAGTGTTATGAAAATTGGATAATCCACCCATTTAAAACTAAACACAGGAATAAAAAAGTTTACATGTTTGCGTGCTCTGGAAGCTACAGGAGAATTGACAGACTTTGTAGCATTAGACTTATCATAAAGGTCACAGGCTAAAATTGTCACTTTGTTGTCAGGGCTATAGTCCATTGAAGCAATTCTTAGAGCCTTGAGATCACTGCGGCCGCAGACCTGTTCTTCCAACGCATATCCTGGCACATTTGTACCACTCAGGACCTGTTCAATTTTACAAAGAGCCAGCCTGATGTTTAGCCATTCTCTCATCCCCAGAGCCGGGGGAAAACTCCCAGGTTTTGCAGGATAAAGGGGTTTGGGTCCACGGTCTGTGAATATCTTTACCGTAGAATCCTCCGGGTGGAATATGTAAGACATGTGGCCCTCACTCGTACCCAAAAATCCTTTAAAACATTCTGGAGCTTCACACAGAACTTCTTCAAGGCTTTGGTCACTGGGTTCATGACAAGCCGAGCATAACATCCCTAAAATTGGCATAGGTGTCATTTTTGTTTAATATTCAGGGGGGTTATCATGTACAGTCTTAAACAGGTATTGTTCAGGCGCTTTATAAGGGGCATTAACCACCCCAAACCGTGAGAAACAGTAACAGGTTGACCTGACACATGGTCACTTACTCAACCCCACCAACCCCCCTGGGCATGCACCCTTCTACATGACATAGGGTCATAAATCATTACATAGGGTCATAAATCAGGTTTGGGTCATCAATCATTAACGGCCTGTCAAATGGACCCTTACTCACCCCATAGCCCCCACCTAACCAGGCTTGCCTGACCAGAAGACATGCACACGTCATCACTACATAGGGTTCACATAGAGTTCACATAGGTTCACATAGGGTCATCAATCAAAATTTTGACACGTGACATCTACTTTAATCTCTCTGGTAGTATATGGGGCTTTGGTGACAAAACGGATTGCACTGTGATAGACTGCATCCAATTTGTTGAGTAGGGTATTGGAGGCTATTTGTAAATGACATCGCCGAAGTCGAGGATGGTAGGATGGTCAGTTTTACAAGGGTATGTTTGGCAGCATGAGGGAAGAATGCTTTGTTGCGAAATAGGAAGCCAATTCTAGATTTAACTTTGGATTGGAGATGTTTGATGTGGGTCTGGAGGGAGAGTTTACAGTCCAACCAGACACCTAGGTATTTGTAGTTGTCCACGTATTCTAAGTCAGAGTAGTGATGTTGGACAGGTGGGCAGGTGCAGGCAGCGATCGGTTGTAGAGCATGCATTTAGTTTTACTTGTATTTAAGAGCAATTGGAGGCCACGGAAGGAGAGTTGTATGGTATTGAAGCTTGCCTGGAGGGTTGTTAACACAGTGTCCAAAGAAGGGCCAGAAGTATACAGAATGGTGTCGTCTGCGTAGAGGTGGATCAGAGACTCACCAGCAGCAAGAGCGACATCATTGATGTATACAGAGAAGAGAGTCGGTCCAAGAATTGAACCCTGTGGCACACCCATAGAGACTGCCAGAGGTCCGGACAGCAGAGCCTCCGATTTGACACACTGAACTCTATCAGAGAAGTAGTTGGTGAACCAGCCGAGACAATCGTCTGCCGACGAGGATGTGGTGATTGACAGAGTCAAAAGCCTTGGCCAGATCAATGAAAATGGCTGCACAGTCATGTTTCTTATCGATGGCGGTTAATATATCGTTTAGGACCTTGAGCGTGGCTGAGGTGCACCCATGACCAGCTCTGAAACCAGAGAAGGTATGGTGAGATTCGAAATGGTCGCTAATCTGTTTGTTGACTTGGCTTTCGAAGACCTTAGAAAGGCAGGGTAGGATAGATATAGGTCTGTAGCAGTTTGGGTCAAGAGTGATCCCCCCCCTTTAAAGAGGGATGTGACCGCAGCTGCTTTCCAATCTTTGGGAATCTCAGACGACACGAAAGAGAGGTTGAACAGGCTAGTAATAGGGGTGGCAACTATTTCGGCAGATCATTTTAGAAAGAAGGGGTCCAGATAGTCTAGCCCGGCTGATTTGGAGGGGTCCAGATTTTGCAGCTCTTTTAGAACATCAGCTGACTGGATTTGGGAGAAGGAGAAATGGGGAAGGCTTGGGCGAAATGCTGTGGGGGGTGCAGTGCTGTTGACCGGGGTAGGAGTAGCCAGGTGGAAAGCATGACCAGCCGTAGAAAAATGCTTATTGAAATTCTCAATTATAGTGGATTTATCAGTGGTGACAGTATTTCCTATCTTCAGTGCAGTGGGCAGCTGGGAGGAGGTGTTCTTATTCTCCATGGACTTTACAGTGTCCCAGAACTTTTTTGAGTTAGTGTTGCAGGAAGCAAATTTCTGCTTGAAAAAGCTAGCCTTGGCTTTTCTAACTGCTTGTGTATACTGGTTTCTAGCTTCCCTGAACAGCTGCATATCACGGGGGCTGTTCGATGCTAATGCAGAATGCCATAGGATGTTTTTGTGTTGTTTAAGGGCAGTCAGGTCTGGGGAGAACCAAGGGCTATATCTGTTCCTGGTTCTACATTTCTTGAATGGGGCATGCTTATTTAAGATGGGTAGGAAGGCATTTAAAAAAAAAACAGGCATCCTCTACTGACGGGATGAGATCAATATCCTTTCAGGATACCCCGGCCAGGTCGATTAGAAAGTCCTGTATAAGAAAGGTCTATATAAGGTACCAGTTCACAGTGCATGTCAGAACAAAAACCAAACCATGTGTCACAACTTCCGCCGAGGTTGGCTCTCCTACCCGTTCAGGCGGTGCTCGGCGGTCGTCGTCACCGTCCTACTAGCCACTACCGATCCCTTTTCGTGTATCTGTTGGTTTTGTCTGATTGGTTTCACCTGTGTGTTGTTTAGTTAATTAGTGTCTGTATATAATGTAGGTTGTCCCACCCTTGTTTTTTGCGGGATTGTTTATTTTGTCATTCATTTTTCGTCTGTCGGTGTTATTGTGTTTCTTATTCTCCGGTTAGTCTGTTATCCTGTGTTGGATAATTTCACCCTGTGTGTGTTTGGGTTGACCGTGATTGTTTTGTTCACCGGAGAATAAACTCTATATCGCATTCTGCTCTCTGCGCCTGATTCCACCCACCTTGATTAGACGTGACAGAATCCCGCACCCGCCATGGAATCAGCAGGAGCGTGCTTCACCGGATTGGTTCTGCTATGGACCAAATGATGGAGAGAATGGATCGATGGGAGAGGAGTGGCCACCCCACCTCACCTCTAGCAACCCCTTCTCCAGCACCTCCTGTTTCTGCGACCACATCTGGCTCTGGGGCTCTTCGGCTGACACTCCCACGGGAGTTTGACGGATCGGCGGCTGGGTGCCAGGGTTTCCTCCTTCAGCTGGAACTATACCTGGCTACCGTGCGTCCTGCTCCCTCTGGAGAGGAGAGCGTGTGCGCCCTCGTCTCCTGCTTGACTGGGCGAACCCTCGAGTGGGCCAACGCAGTGTGGAATGGTCCGGACACTGGAACTATACCTGGCTACCGTGCGTCCTGCTCCCTCTGGAGAGGAGAGCGTGTGCGCCCTCGTCTCCTGCTTGTGGAATGGTCCAGACACGGCTAAGGATAATTACCCAGAGTTCACCCGCCGATTCCGAGCTGTTTTTGACCATCCACCCGAGGGTCGGGCGGCGGGTGAACGGCTGTTTCACCTGCGTCAGGAGACGAGGAGCGTACAGGATTTTGCCCTAGAGTTTAGGACTTTGGCAGCAGGAGCAGGATGGAACGACAGGGCCTTGATTGATCATTTTAGATGTAGTCTCAGTGAGGACGTCCGCAGGGAGCTGGCATGTCGGGACACCACATTCACTCTGGATGGACTTATCGATCTGGCTATCCGTCTCGACAACCTGCTGGCTGCTCGCGGGCGTTCGGATCAGGTCCTGTCGTTTCCAATCCCCAGCCCCCCTGTTCCTATCCCTATGGAATTAGGAGGTACGGCTTCAAGGGGGACCGGAGGAGGAGTGTCCTCCTGCACCAGTTGTGGTCGACGAGGGCACACGTCCGACCGGTGCTGGAGGAACTCGCCTAGGAGTCGGGAGGACAGGCGGAACACTGCTCGATCACCCCAGGTGAGTAAGCACCAAACTCATTCATTCATTCATGTGTTTGTATTGATTTCTTTCCCTGGGTTTTCCCCCTCTCTTCAGCATAAGGCGCTAGTCGATTCAGGCGCAGCTGGGAATTTTATGGATCGTGGGCTTGCGTTAAGGCTAGGGATTCCCCTGGTGTCGTTAGATCGACCTTTCCCCGTGCACTCCTTAGATAGCCGACCATTAGGGTCAGGAGTAATTAGGGAGGCTACGGTGCCGCTGGACATGGTAACGCAGGGTGATCATAAGGAGCAGATTAGCCTGTTCCTTATAGATTCACCTGCGTTTCCAGTGGTGTTGGGGGTTCCCTGGTTAGCTCAACACAGCCCGGTGATTTTCTGGCGACAGTGGGCTCTAAAGGGGTGGTCAGAGGAGTGTTCAGGTAGGTGTATAGGAGTTGCCGTTGGTGCGACTACGGTGGAGAGTCCAGACCAAGTTTCCACCGTGAGCATTCCCTCTGAATATGCCGATTTGGCTATCGCCTTCAGTAAAGGGAGGGCGACCCAATTACCAACTCATCGTCGAGAGGACTGCGCGATAAACCTTCTGGAAAACGCTGCACTTCCTAGGAGTCACGTGTATCCATTGTCCCAGGAGGAGACAGTTGCGATGGAAACATATGTTTCCGAATCGCTGGGACAGGGGTACATTCAGCCCTCCATATCACCCGTCTCCTCAAGCTTCTTTTTTGTGAAGAAGAAGGATGGAGGTCTGCGTCCGTGTATTGATTATAGAGGTCTAAATTCCATCACAGTGGGGTTTAGTTACCCACTACCTCTCATCGCTACGGCAATGGAATAATTTCACGGGGCTCGATTCTTCACAAAACTGGACCTGAGGAGCGCGTATAATCTGGTACGTATCCGGGGAGGAGATGAGTGGAAGACCGCATTTAGTACTACTTCTGGTCATTATGAGTACTGCGTCATGCCATACGGGTTGAAGAATGCTCCAGCCGTTTTCCAATCCTCCGTAGATGAGATTCTCCGAGACCTGCTCGGGCAGGGAGTGGTAGTGTACATTGATGACATCTTGATCTATTCTGCCACACGCGCGGAGCATGTGTCTCTGGTGCGTAAGGTACTTGGGCGACTACTGGAGCATGACCTGTATTGCAAGGCGGAGAAATGTGAGTTTTTTAAACAGTCCGTTTCCTTCCTGGGGTATCGTATTTCCACCTCCGGGGTGGTGATGGAGGATGATCGCGTTACAGCCGTGCGTAATTGGCCGACTCCGACCACGGTGAAAGAAGTGCAGCGGTTTTTAGGGTTTGCCAATTACTACCGGAGGTTTATCCGGGGTTTTGGTCAGGTGGCTGCTCCCATCACCTCACTGCTGAAGGGAGGACCGGTGCGCTTGCGCTGGTCAGCAGAGGCGGGCAGAGCTTTCAGTCGTCTGAAGGAGCTGTTCACCAATGCGCCCGTGTTGGCGCATCCGGACCCCTCTTTAGCGTTCATAGTGGAGGTGGATGCATCCGAGGCTGGGGTTGGAGCCGTGCTGTCCCAACGCTCGGGCGTGCCATCCAAACTCCGCCCGTGTGCTTTCTTTTCGAGCAAGCTCAGCCCAGCGGAGCGAAACTATGATGTGGGGGACCGGGAGTTGTTAGCTGTAGTAAAGGCTCTGAAGGTGTGGAGACATTGGCTTGAGGGGGCTAAATACCCTTTCCTCATCTGGACTGACCATCGTAATCTCGAGTACATCCGGGCAGCTAAGAGACTAAATCCACGTCAGGCTAGATGGGCCATGTTTTTTACTAGGTTCCAGTTTACCCTCACATATCGACCAGGCTCCCAAAACACCAAAGCTGACGCACTGTCTCGCCTCTATGATACCGAGGAACGGTCAGTAGAGCCAACTCCCATCATTCCACCGTCATGTCTTGTGGCACCGGTGGTATGGGAGGTGGATGCTGAGATAGAGAGGGCCTCACGGTCAGAGCCGGCTCCTCCTAACTGTCCAGTAGGGACCAAGTACGTGCCGAGGGTGGTCCGGGACAAGCTGATTAGGTGGGCTCATACTCTTCCCTCCTCGGGTCATCCTGGTATCAAGAGGACAGTGCAGAGTCTGAGAGGGAGATATTGGTGGCCCACACTGGCTAAAGACGTGAGATTTTATGTCTCCTCCTGCTCAGTGTGTGCTCAGAGCAAGGCTCCTCGGCACCTACCTAGAGGGAAATTACAACCCCTCCCCGTTCCACAACGGCCGTGGACACATTTATCGGTGGATTTTCTTACCGACCTTCCCCCGTCCCAGGGAAGTACTACGATCCTGGTCGTTGTGGATCGGTTTTCTAAGTCCTGTCGTCTCATTCCGTTGCCTGGTCTTCCTACGGCCCTGCAGACTGCTGAGGCTTTGTTTACCCATGTCTTCCGGCACTATGGGGTGCCTGAGGACATCGTCTCTGATCGGGGTCCCCAATTCACATCCAGAGTGTGGAGGGCGTTTATGGAGAGACTGGGGGTCTCGGTTAGCTTAACCTCAGGTTTTCACCCCGAGAGTAATGGGCAGGTGGAGCGCGTTAACCAGGATGTGGGCAGGTTTCTGCGGTCCTATTGTCGGGACCGGCCTGGTGAGTGGGCTAGGTATGTTCCATGGGCCGAACTAGCCCAGAACTCCTTACGCCACTCCTCTACTAACTTGTCTCCTTTTGAGTGTGTGTTAGGTTACCAGCCGGTCCTGGCTCCATGGCATCAGAGTCAGACCGAGGCTCCTGCGGTGGAGGAATGGGTACAGCGCTCCAAGGACACCTGGAACGCCGCTCAGGACTCATTATGGTTAGCGGGAGAACGGCAGAAGAGGAGCGCTGACCAGCACCGCAGTGAGACCCCCGTGTTTGCACCGGGGGACAGGGTCTAGCTCTCGACCCGAAACCTGTCTCTCCGCCTGCCCTGTCGGAAGCTGGGGCCGCAGTGTGTGGGGCCGTTCAAAGTCCTGAGGAGAATAAACGAGGTGTGTTATAGGTTACAACTTCCTAGGTATTACCGTATTAACCCCTCGTTTCACGTGTCTCTCTTCAGGCCGGTGGTGGCTGGTCCCCTGCAAGAAGGTGAGGTGTCTGAGGTCCCTCCGCCCCCTCTGGACATCGAGGGGCCCCCGGCGTATACAGTTCAAGGCATTCTGGATTCGAGACGCCGGGTGGGGGGCCTACAGTACCTCGTGGACTGGGAGGGGTACGGCCCGGAGGAGAGATGCTGGGTTCCGGTGAGGGACATTTTGGACCCTTCTCTCATGATAGAATTCCACCGCCTCCACCCGGATCGCCCAGCACCTCGTCCTCCGGGTCGTCCTAGAGGACGGTGGTGGCGCAGCGGGAGCCTGGGGGGGGGGGGGTACTGTCACGACTTCCGCCGAGATTGGCTCTCCTGCCCGTTCAGGCGGTGCTCGGCGGTCGTCGTCACCGTCCTACTAGCCACTACCGATCCCTTTTCGTGTATCTGTTGGTTTTGTCTGATTGGTTTCACCTGTGTGTTGTTTAGTTAATTAGTGTCTGTATATAATGTAGGTTGTCCCACCCTTGTTTTGTGCGGGATTGTTTATTTTGTCATTCATTTTTCTTCTGTCGGTGTTATTGTGTTTCTTATTCTCCGGTTAGTCTGTTATCCTGTGTTGGATAATTTCACCCTGTGTGTGTTTGGGTTGACCGTGTTTGTTTTGTTCACCGGAGAATAAACTCTATATCGCATTCTGCTCTCTGCGCCTGATTCCACCCACCTTGATTAGACGTGACACCATGAGGTCGAAGGAATTGTCCTCCATCCTTCCTAAATGGAAGAAGTTTGGAACCCCAAAGACTCCTATAGCTGGCCGCCTGGTCAAACTGAGCTATCAGGAACCTGATGGTCACTATGACAGAGCTCCAGAGTTCCTCTGTGGAGATTAGAGAAACCTCCAGAAGGACAACCATCTCTGCAGCACTCCACCAACCAGGTCTTTATGGTAGAGTGGTCAGACGGAAGCCACTTCTCAGTAAAAAGCACATGACAGCACGCTTGGAGTTTGCCAAAACCCACCTAAAGACTCTCAGACCATGAGAATCAAGATTCTCTGGTCTGATGAAACCAAGATTGAACTCTTTGGCCTGAATGCCAAGCGCCATGTCTGGAGGAAACCTGGCACCATTTCTACGGTGAAGCATGGCGGTGGCAGCATCATGCTGTGGGGATGTTTTTCAGCAGCAAGGACTGGTAGACTAGTCAGAATCGAGGGAAAGATGAACAGCACAAAGTACAGAGAGATGCTTGATGAAAACCAGCTCCAGAGCGTTCGGGATCTCAGACTGGGCCGAAGGTTCACCTTCCAACAGGACAACGACCCTTAGCACACAGCCAAGACAAACGCAGGGTTGGCTTGGGGACAAGTCTCTGAATGTCCTTGAGTGGCCCAGCCAGAGCCCGGACTTGAACCTGATTGAACATCTCTGGAGACCTGAAAATAGCTGTGCAGCGATGCTCCCCATCCAACCTGAAAGAGCTTGAGAGGATCTGCAGAGAAGAATGAGAGAAACTCCCCAAATACAGATGTGCTAAGCTTATAGCGTCATACCCAAGAAAACTTTAGGCTGTAATCGCTGCTAAAGGTGCTTCAACAAAGTACTGAGTAAAGGGTCTGAATACTTATGTAAATGTGATAGTTTAGCTTTATGTTTCCTTGAAAAAGTTGCAAAAAAAATCTAAAAACCTGTTTTTGCTGTCATTATGGGGTAGATAACAATAATTGAATCCATTTTGGAATAAGGCTGTAACTTAACTAAATGTGGAACAAGTCAAGGGATCTGAATACTTTCTGAATGCACTGTAGGTACATTTATTCACAACCATGTACAGTAAAAGAACATTAATTGCACTCGGTCGGTGAGATGTTTTATATTTATATAATTGTAAACATACAGTAGATGGCCTAGAGTGGGTACATGCTTTGTGGTGTAGGCTGTTTCTTCTGGTGGTCTAGGGCAGCCTGATGTCCAGGTGGTCTAGGGCAGCCTGGTGTTCTGGTGGTCTAGGGCAGCCTGGTGTTCTGGTGGTCTAGGGCAGCTTGGTGTCCAGGTGGTTTAGGGCAGTGTGATGTCCTAATGGTCTAGGATAGTCTGATGGTGGTCTAGGGCAGCTTGATGGTGGTCTAGGATAGTCTGATGGTGGTGTAGGGCAGCTTGATGGTGGTGTAGGGAGGCTTGATGGTGGTCTAGGGCAGCTTGATGGTGGTGTAGGGCAGCTTGATGGTGGTCTAGGGCAGCTTGATGGTGGTCTAGGGCAGCTTGATGGTGGTCTAGGGCAGCTTGATGGTGGTATAGGGCAGCTTGATGGTGGTGTAGGGAGGCTTGATGGTGGTCTAGGGCAGCTTGATGGTGGTGTAGGGCAGCTTGATGGTGGTCTAAGGCAGTTGATGGTGGTCTAAGGCAGCTTGATGGTGGTGTAGGGCAGCTTGATGGTGGTGTAAGGCAGCTTGATGGTGGTCTAGGGCAGCTTGATGGTGGTATAGGGCAGCTTGATGGTGGAGTAGGGCAGTCTGATGGGGGTGTAGGGCAGCTTGATGGTGGTCTAAGGCAGCTTGATGGTGGTCTAAGGCAGTTGATGGTGGTGTAGGGCAGCCTAATTCGATTAATCTGATGTTTCTTGGTGTGTGGTACGTGCTACTCCAGGTGGTCCCTGAGCGCTGTGCCTCTCCCTGAGTTTAATGATGGGTTCTCCTGGTGCTTCTCCTGGTAGTGAGGGGCCTGGTCTCCTTCACCTGCTCCACTTCAATGAGAAATGACAGGGAGATCTTACATGTACATACAATGTCTGAAAAATAACACATACAGAGGGATCACAGGTTAAAGGGATAACTCTTAATGCGTGGTCAAGGAATCGTCTTTCTAGCTTTGGTAAACACTTTTTTTTTCTTGATAACTCATTGTCGTCATTGACTCCATTTGTGACATTCTTCTCAAATTTGTGGCCTAGAGCCTTACCTGCAGACATAGAACAGGATGTAGGCAGTCTGTGCAATCTCCTTCAGCACAGTGGCCTCATCTGTCCTCAAGACATGTGCGTCATCCAGGCAGAGCCACCCACTGCCACGGCTGTCCAAAACATCACTGATGTAGTGGCCTAGGGAACAAGGGAAACAAAATAGAGTGTACATTAAGCTTTCATAATTGTGTGTGCGTGCCTGCATACCTGCGTGCCTGCCTACCTGCATGCCTGCATACCTGTATACATGTTGTCTCCCAGATGTGAGATCACACTTGACAATTTGTAGATATTGTCTGGCTGGTGTCTCTGTAAGGAAACACATTTAATAATAGGATTGTTATTTTGTCGACAGGATAGGGGTGCCTTCTATAACTGCCTTATCTTGATCCGCCCACTATCTCAACTGGATCTAATTATCTGTTATTTATTTTTCTCTCTCTCTCTCTCTCTCTCTCCTCACCACAGCGGCTGCCTGCTGCTTTTTCTCACTGTCAGCTGGTTTCTCTAGCTGGTCAGAGGAATTTGAAGCTGGTGGGGGTATATCAAATATAGTGTAAATACAAACCAGAAAGTGAAGTTGAAACCCATCAACAAATATACTCTTAACTTCAGCTTCCGACTTGCTTTCCTCAACAGTCCTGTTTCATGAGAGGGTGTTCTGCATGAAGTCAGTAACACAATGTCCTACCTGGTCTATCAAGGGTGCCTTTCGGGGAGTTTGCAGGTGTGTTGTCCATGTTGTTTCTACCCAGGGAGCTTGCCCTGTGTAAATTGATGGCATTGAAAATAAATATCTAGTGTGTGAAAATCATGGTGTGTGTTGGCTACTCAATGTGCAATGTCCCCAAACAGAGTGTAAACCAACCTGGCTCCATACTGGACATGGGCTGTCTTCCCACATACGGCTGGGAGGGTTATGTCTGCAGGGATGGACATGGGATCATCCAACTTCTCTGGCTCCCAGTAGCCTGCAGTAAATCGCTTGATATGAAGCATTAGGACCCTGCTCAGAGACAGACAGGCAGGCAGGCAGGCATTCACAAAGACAGACAGACAGACAGACAGACAGACAGACAGACAGACAGACAGACAGACAGACAGACAGACAGACAGACAGACAGACAGACAGACAGACAGACAGACAGACAGACAGACAGACAGACAGACAGACGACCAGGCAGGCATTCACACAGACAAAGGAATCAGTCTTGTACTCAATTAAATAACCCAGTTTGGTGAGTTAGATCAGGACTGTCAATTGCAATCTGAGATGATGATGGGGGGACTCACCGGGGCAGCGTGAGGAAGTGCCTAGTCACAGATGCTGTGCTGCCTGAGCACACCCTGCATGCACACTCTAACGCAGATGGCTAGGTGACAAAGGATAGCAATACAATTATGAACATTATGACATTAATGATAGTGTTCCTTGACATACTAACTCTTGGTTTAAGCTAAGTGCTGACCTTAAAGTAGAGGTCCAGGCTGTGTGTCAGGTAATGGCTCAGGCTCAGTGACAGGTGATTATAATCCTCCTGACCATACACTATAACTCCACAGCTTCAGAAGTACGGAGAGAAATGCATCAGCTATCCAACACAAACCTTTTGATCCCTCTACACACTATCTTAATGCTTTACCTCTGTATCCTGCATGTTATGCTGACATTAAACCTCCTCACAAATGTGATGAAGACATCAAGGTACACCGTATACAAATGACAGCTGTTACCTGGTGCAGGTACGGGAAGTCTTCAGCTTGAATTCTAACTGCTTCACGGGGCAGGTGTATGGCTCTGGTGAGCCCTTTAATGCCATACCCTCCTCCTTCAGCTGAAAGAGGAGGAGCAACACACATTCATGGGCATCCTAAGAGAAGAATGGGAAAGAAGCAGAAAATACATAAACAACTACAACTGAAACAGAGCTGAGGAAAAACACTGTCACGTGTCCCAGGTTTATTGTTAAGTGAGTCTTTTAGCAAATAATATCTTACCTGTTCATAGTCTTCCTCATAGTCCTCATTGACAACGGAAAGGCAGCGCTTGACTGTTTGAAGGATTTTCTTATTTTCCTTGTTCTTAGCATTAACAGTGCCTCCAGAAAGCCTGGCCTGATGTAACTTGGCAAAGCAGCTGTGGAGGGAGACAAAGAGCATGCATTCAGGTTTCAATCTCTCACCTTGGCCACAGATTAGCTCTGTGCTTCTACTTGAGCTTCTGGTCAAATATGATTCAACTCATTCCTGACTGTGACAGGAAATCATCTCTGGTGTTAATCAGAAGCTGAGTTGGGTTTGTTTTTATCTTAAAAATCATGAGACACTAAGAGTGTACGAAGGACAATATATATCCATCCATCCATCCATCCATCCATCCATACATAGACAGATAGATAGATAGATAGATAGATAGATAGATAGATAGATAGATAGATAGATAGATAGATAGATAGATAGATAGATAGATAGATAGATAGATAGATAGATAGATAGATAGATAGATAGATAGATAGATAGATAGATAGATAGATAGATAGATAGATAGATAGATAGATAGATAGATAGATAGATAGATAGATAGATAGATAGATAGATAGATGGATACATACAAACATACATACATACATATCACAGGAGGTTGGCACCTTAATTGGGGAGGACGGGTTCGTGGTAATGGCTGGAGCGGAATCAGTGGAATGCTATCAAATATATCAAACATGTCGTTTCCATGTGTTTTATGCCATTCCATTTGCTCCGTTTCAGACATCATTATGAGCCGTCCTCCCCTCAGCAGCCTCCACTGACACATACATTGAGGCGGAACTTGTGTACTGTAACTATAAGCGTCTAGGTGGGTGGGTCAGTGTGTGTACAGGTGGGACAGGAGGGTGAGAGCGAGGCTGTATACCATAGCAGTTTAGAGGAGGGGGAGGAAATCCAGATGTTCTGCTGTCTCAGGATGTCTCTGCAAAATGCTGGCAGCCCCAGCAGGCACTGCAGAGCAGAGTTCATGAAGCAGGTGTTGCCAATATTAGGCAACCTGTAGGAAAGAAGCCATCAGTTACACACTAATATCTGAACTGTGGACCAAAGGTAAACTAATGAATGGATTTGTAATGCATGAACACAAGATAACTCTGAGTACCACACCAAATTATTTAAAACAAAAAGCAGATCTCATAGATAAGAGTAGGTTTGTGTGTGTGTGTGTTTTACCCGAGGAGCTTGGTGTTGTCTTCGCCCTCGCCTGTGCAGCTCTGCTCCCCCAGCTGGGTGCTACTCTTGCTGACCAGGTTGGGGAGGCAAGCCATGGCTTCCCGAGACCTGACCAATGGCCTGGAGGAAGAGAGACAGGGTAGAGGCCTCAGTAGCAGTAGCTCAACACCAATCGGTCTGTTTGAACACTGTTTTAATGTACAGGCATACATATATTCCTTACCATGTCATGGTGTGAGTGACCACTCTTATGTAGAGTTTAGTGAGATGAAGGTGGCTATTGTATACAGTACTTACCTCTCCAAGGAGACAGAGGAAGTCTTCAGGTCAATGGAGGCCTCTGCAGAGAGAGACCGAGAGACAGAGAGCGGTAAGAGAGAAGCTTTGTCAAAGATGAATTGAGACAAATAGCACCAAAAAATGGCACCCGTTTACAGACCTGCGATGCCAACAAATAGGGGTACCATTCTCTTTGTCTGTGGAACAACTGCCCCCACCTCTTTGACCTCAGAGCTCATAAGATCTCTGTAAAGACACACAGACATATACATTAGGTTAGCTATATTATATTGTCTTTTTCTTTTCAATCTAATGGTGTTGGTTGGCATGAAATGTGATATCAGGCTGCAGTACCTGGCAGTCTCACTGTCTTTGTTGGTCTCTCCATGGTGGTCCAGGGGGTTTGGAGAGGAGGACTGGGGGGCAGGGGAGGAGGAGGAAAACTGAGTTGAGACAGCCAGGGAAACAGAAGAAGCACTAAAAGGGGAGGAGGTCTGTGATCCTTCCAATGAAGAAGAAGAAGAAGAAGAAGAAGAGAGAGATGACATGTGGAGAGAGGAGAGGGAAGAGAGGCCGAAGAACTTGAAGAGAGTCGAAGGGGATCTGACAGGGGATCCAGGGGGTGAGGGGGGTGAGGGAGTGCAGATTGGTGTTCGGCCAGACAAGGGGTCGAGGGGCGTCAGAGATGTTGTAGACGGTTTCAAATGGAAAGAAGAGACAAAGGAAGATTCAAGTTGGTGGTGATCCTTTACGTTCTTCTTCTCCCGGTTTCTCCAAACTGACGCAGTTACCATGCCGGCATCCAATGACGTCAGTTTGGGTGGGATTGGGAACGGCGATGGACAGCGGCTCCCAATCCCGAGGCGAACTCTGCACTTCTTTTTCTGTTTGGAGAAACATTATATATGTTATGTTTGAACTAGCAGCAAATGTCACACCCAAACCACATGATCTGACCATAAAATAAAGAACTCGTCGCCCAATCATATTGAATTCTGTATCATAGGCTAACAAATAGCAAAAATACATGTTTATAAAAATAAAACCATTGTAACCATACAGTTATACCCTCTGTCCCAAATCCTGCCATTTGGCACAAATAAATAGACAATGAAACAACTAGTAATAGCTGAAAAGAATAGAATATACTCTAAATTGTAACAGAATTAGACAAATTCTAGCCCAGAATTGACACATACCTTTTTACAGCAACACAAACATCCCATTTCAGTGTATTTGTAGACTGTGCCTTATTTGACAGAACTTCAAAATATGTTGCCCATTTCACATTGTGATGTCATAAACCAAATTATGATGCGCCTATCTACGCGTTACCAGCATAAATAGTAAACAAATCTCACACACACCAAAATGTTGAAAAATAATTTACAAAATTAATTGATCATGTATTCAGAGTTATTCCTATTTCATAAAATATACAAAATAACTAGATTCTTGCCAATACATCTGTTTTTTATTGAGAAAACATCTTTCTCCCACGCTCCCTGGGCCACTGACGTGTGATTGTATGGGATATGGGAAGAGACTAGGACATTCAAAGTAACGTTACTGTCTATCAGAATCAAAACAACTTTTATTGGCCAAGAGGCCTACATTCACACATTCACAGAATTTGACTCGATGAATTGGTGCTGCCATTAATAGACAAACGTAAAGACACATTTACAGCCTATACAATATACAGTAAACATAAAACATATTTATTAGCTTCTATCTTCTTAAGATACTTTAGAGTAACATTTTATTATTGTCACATTCTGACCTTAGTTCCTTTGTTTTGTCTTTTGTTTTAGTATGGTCAGGGCGTGAGTTGGGTGGGTTTTCTGTGTTAGTTTTTCTATGTATTTCTATTTCTGTATTTGGCCTGATATTGTTCTCAATCAGAGGCAGCTGTCAATCGTTGTCCCTGATTGAGAACCATATTTAGGTAGCCTGTTTTCCTTTATGTTTTGTGGGTGGTTATTTTCAGTCTTTGTGTGTCTGCACCAGACAGAACTGTTTCGGTTATCACTTTGTTGTTTTGTATTTTGAAGTGTTCTTTCATCATTAAATAAGATGAACACTTACCACGCTGTGCTTTGGTCCTCTCCTCCTTCCACCTACGAGGAGAATCGTTACAATTATGGAATGTAAAATGCCTATTCCACTTCAGTTGACTCTGGTCTGATACAGATCGAACATAGCTTTGCAATGGCTGTTAGGAGGACCTTTGAAAAGGAGAGCTGCACACTCTAGCGCAGACTCAGTCATTTAATAACCTAATATCCAACCTTTCCGACCGACAAGCTGTCTTCATCAGCGTATACTGTTAGGAGCACCTTAACACAGATGGATCTATTAATCTCTGACCGTACCTCATTGAAAAGGTGCCACTCTGCCTAGTGACTGTAAACTAAACAAAAATACTAGCGTTAGTACATTTGTTGTATATTTGCTGTTCTGTAAACCCAGTTGGTCACTACCACACCAGTCACAACTGTCAACAGATCATTACATAAATGCAAAGCATCATTTGTTCTCGCAGAGTAGATTGTAGATCCGACTACCACCAGGGAACAATCCATTATTCAGCCCTACCATAAAAAATACTCTTATCTCTCTCTCACTTTCCCCTCTCTCCTTCATTCACTGTTTTCCTCTCTCCACCTCTCTCTTCCCCCTCTCCTCCCCCAGATGGACACCCTGACCCTGGAGCTTGTGGCAGAGCGCAGCATGACCCAGAAGAGTGAGAATGCGCACCAGCAGCTGGAGAGGCAGAACAAGGACTTGCGGGCCAAGCTGGGCGAGCTGGAGGGCTCTGTGAAGAGCCGGTTCAAGGCCTCCATCACCGCCCTGGAGGCCAAGATACTGCAGCTGGAGGAGCAGCTGGAGCAGGAGGCTAAGTGAGAAACACAGCAACTCTCTTATAACAACTCCATACCTTATTAGACAAGGTGAAATAGGAGACCAAGACTCAGGAGGAGTTCATGAGGGCCTTAGAACAAGCTCAGCCCGTTGGAAGAGAGGTTCTTGAATGTGATCTAAATGTTAATGTGATCAATGTAATGAGTCAAAAGCAATCTTAAGAGATGTACTTGAAGATCTATGACTGACAGCCTTTGTTACAGTGCGGTTCCTGTGGTGCTCTAACTGTCCTATGACCTCATTCCTCTGTCCTCCTATCAGGGAGCGAGCAGCGGCCAATAAGCTTGTGAGACGGACAGCGAAGAAGCTGAAGGAGGTGTGCATGCAGGTGGAGGACGAGCGCCGCCATTCCGACCAGTACAAGGAACAGGTGAGGAGCTTGTCACGGAAGTTTGGACAACCCAGATATTAAAGCTACAGTATGTAACTTTTTGGGAGACTTAACCAAATTAACATAGAAGTTTGTGTTATAGATATTTCATTCTCATTGAAAACAAGTCTAAGAAGCAATAGATCTGTTCTAAGTGCTCCATTTCTATGCTTTGCGTTCTTAAGTTTAGTTTTTGTGTCTTTTACTTTCGGTTTTGTAAAACAGCTGAAAATATATAGATTTTTGGTTATGGATTCTCTACACAATGACTGCTTGTTTTGACACAAACAGAAATTAGGCGAATTCTGCATAGTACATTTTTAAGGTGTACACAGCTAAAGAAGGAATTCTATCCAATTCAGTACAACTTGCAAAGGTGGGCCAGGATTGGATAGGTGTGAAGATTTAGGATTGGAGTCTTTCCTACAGTAGGTTAATTCCAGTAACCACTGGACCATAGGACTGCTGAGTATTGTAAGTATTAGTATTGACTGTTCATCATTGTTGATGTCTGTTGTGACTCCTAGCTGGGTCAGATGGAGAAGGCCAACTCTCGCATGAAGCAGCTGAAGAGGCAGCTTGAGGAGGCTGAGGAGGAGGCCACACGTGCCAACGCCTACCGCAGGAATCTGCAGAGGGAGCTGGACGATGCCACTGAGGCCAGCGAGGGTCTCAGCCATGAGGTCAACACACTCAAGAGTCGCCTCAGGTATTAAGAGCCCCCCACACACACACACAAACAGTTGTGTATATTGGCCAAATTGATGGTCCTCGTTACTAATACCTCTCCTGGCCCCCTCTGTCCCCTGCAGGCGTGGAGGCCCCATCAGTTTCTCCTCCAGCCGCTCAGGCAGGCGTCAGCTGCAGGTGGAGGGAACATCGCTCGACCTCCTATCCGACGATGAGGTGGAAAACAAGACCACGGACGCCAATGCCAACGAGACGCCAGCAGCTCCCCAACCAGAGTAGACGCTCTCCCTCAAGCCCACACGCAGCATGGCCTCCGCCCCCACAAACCTTACCCCTGTCCTCCTAACCCCAGACACCAGCAGTGGACCCCACTACTCTGCCTTACCCTTCTATGGCAAGCTGCAAGGCCAAGCAAATCCATCATCTCCTCCATATGAATATACCGCACATCCAGCCTTGGATTCGTTTTTAACATTAATTGCAGATAAAAGTCGTCTGAGTGTGCATAGGCACTCGAAAACAAGTAGCTACTTCCCTGGAACAGCCATTAGAATCAAACAGCCCTCTAGCTAGAATTAACCACTGTCATTTCAGCTGGTTTACTGGCACACAGGTGGACGACTGCACACAAGTCGGTAAAAACATGTGTCTTTCATGATTGTACAGTATTGGACCAGGATATGTAAAACAAAGCACAGCATAAGCGAGGGAATTATTTTTAAATGGTAGCCTAAATGATGATCCCACCAAATGTTTTCATCAAAACCACCACTGTCATAGAGATACTGCAATCCACATAGTTTAGTAAAAAAATAACTATGTGAATAACTCCTTAGTAGCAGGTTTGTAGTAAATTAGATTGTACCACGCCATGTTGCCTCAGCATTCCCCCTGTATATATGACCAGCAAAAGACCCTGTTAACATTACCAATATAACCTTGTCCAATAACCCACCATTTTATATTTGACATATCAATCTACTTTAAGTGGTGTACGATAATGTGTGGAATTAGGTTTGTCAGACTTGGGGCAAAGGCCCTTTTTTTTAGAAAGACAGCCCAAATGTGTGCATGACTGTCACACCCTGACCATAGTTTGCTTTGTATGTTTTGTTTGGTCAGGGTGTGATCTGAGTGGGCATTCTATGTTGGATGTCTTGTTTGTCTGTTTCTGTGTTTGGGCCTGATATGGTTCTCAATCAGAGGCAGGTGTTAGTCATTGTCTCTGATTGGGAACCATATTTAGGTAGCCTGTTGGGTTTTGTGGGTGATTGTTCCTGTCTTTGTGTTGGTTACACCAGATAGGGCTGTTTTCGGTATTTCACGTTTCTTGTTTTTGTATATTGTTCTATTTTCATCTTTATTAAAGATGTATCACAATAACCAGGAAGCCCGAGAGTCAGCATCCAACATTTCTTGGGGGTGGCACACAGGGAGTATGGCGACGCCAGGTAGGAGACCTGCGCCAACTTCCTGTGCTTACCGGAGAGCGAGAGAGACCGGGCAGGCACCGTGTTATGCTTTGGAGCGCACGCTGTCTCCAGTGCGGGTGCATAGCCCAGTGCGGTATATACCAGCTCCTCTTATCGGCCGGGCTAGAGTGGGCATCGAGCCAGGTAAGGTTGGGCAGGCTCGGTGCTCAAGAGCTCCAGTGCACCTGCACGGTCCGGTCTATCCAGTGCCACCTACACGCACCAGCCCTCCGGTGGCAGCCCCCCGCACCAGGCTTCCTGTGCGTGTCCAGAGCCCAGTACTCCCTGTTTCTCCTCCCCGCACTCGCCCTGAGGTGCGTGTCCTCGGCCCAGTACCACCAGTGCCGGCACCACGCATCAGGCCTATAGTGCGTCCCGCCTGTCCAGCGCTGCTAGAGCCTTCCTCCTCTCCAGCGCAGCTGGAGTCTCCCGCCTATCCGGCGCTGCCAGAGCTCCCGCCCCTCAGTCCAGAGGCGCCAGTGCACCTCAGTCCAGAGGCGCCAGAGCCCCTCAGTCCAGAGGAGCCAGAGCCCCTCAGTCCAGCGCTGCCAGAGCCTTCCTCTCCAGCGTTGCCAGAGCCTTCCTCTCCAGCGTTGCCAGAGCTGCCCGTCTGCCCAGCGTCGCCTGAGCTACCCGTCTGCTCAGCGAAATCAGAGTCGCCAGTATGCCCAGCACCGCCTGAGCCACCCGTCTGACCAGCGCCGCCAGTGCCCCCAGTCTGCAAGGAGCCGTCAGTACCACCAGTCTGCAAGGAGCCGCCAGTCTGCAAGGAGCCGCCAGTGCCGCCAGTCTACAAGGAGCCGCCAGTGCCGCCAGTCTGCAAGGAGCCGCCAGTGCCGCCAGTCTGCAAGGAGCCGCCAGTGCCGCCAGTCTACAAGGAGCTGCCAGTGCCGCCAGTCTGCAAGGAGCCGCCAGTGCCGGCAGTCTGCAAGGAGCCGCCAGTGCCGCCAGTCTGCAAGGACCCGCCAGTGCCGCCAGTCTGCAAGGAGCCGCCAGTGCCGCCAGTCTGCAAGGAGCCGCCAGTCTGCAAGGAGCCGCCAGTGCCGCCAGTCTGTAAGGAGCCGCCAGTGCCGCCAGTCTGCAAGGAGCCGCCAGTGCCGCCAGTCTGCCAGGATCCGCCAGTCAGCCAGAATCCGCCAGAGCCGCCAGTCAGCCAGGATCCGCCAGAGCCGCCAGTCAGCCAGGTTCCGCCAGAGCCGCCAGTCAGCCAGGATCCGCCAGAGCCGCCAGTCAGCCAGGATCCGCCAGAGCCGCCAGTCAGCCAGGTTCTGCCAGAGCCGCCAGTCAGCCAGGTTCTGCCAGAGCCGCCAGTCAGCCAGGATCTGCCAGAGTCGTCAGCCAGTACAGAGCTGCCCCTCGGTCCCGAGCTGCCCCTCTGTCCCGAGCTGCCCATCTGTCCCGAGCTGCCCATCTGTCCCGAGCTGCCCCTCTGTCCCAAGCTGCTCCTCTGTCCCGAGCTGCCCCTCTGTCCCGAGCTGCCCCTCTGTCCCGAGCTGCCCATCTGTCCCGAGCTGCCCCTCTGTCCCGAGCTGCCCCTCAGTCCAGTGGGTTCATTTAGAAGGGTCGCTGTGGTTAGGAGGCCACGGAAGCGGACAATGGGGCGGACTAAGACTATGGTGAAGTGAGGGCCACGTCCAGCACCAGAGCCGCCACTGCGGACAGATGCCCACCCAGACCCTCCCCAATAGGTTCAGGTTTTGCGGCCGGAGTCCGCACCTTAGGGGAGGGGGGGGGGGGGTACTGTCACACCCTGATCATAGAAACATACAAAGCAAACTATGTTTTGTTTGGTCAGGGTGTGATCTGAGTGGGCATTCTATGTTGGATGTCTTGTTTGTCTGTTTCTGTGTGTGGGCCTGATATGGTTCTCAATCAGAGGCAGGTGTTAGTCATTGTCTCTGATTCAGAACCATATTTAGGTAGCCTGTTTGGTGTTGGGGTTTGTGGGTGATTGTTCCTGTCTTTGTGTTGGTTACACCAGATAGGGCTGTTTTTCACGTTGTTTTTGTATATTGTTCTATTTTCATCTTTATTAAAGATGTATCACAATAACCACGCTGCGTTTTGGTCCGCCTCTCCTTCAACAGAAGAATCCCGTTACATTGACATACTATAACATTGCTATGTATAATTCTGACTATTCAGTTATGTTTTCTGTACCATGTACAAAATACTTAACTCAAAAAGGTCTCTTTGACATCTCGTGTCACCTTAATTTCAATACATTACAAATGGCTGAATAATATTAGCATGATTTACAGAAGGGTAATTCATGTTTTATTGAGTGTTAGAGCGTTGGTTTTAATTCAGTGGTTCAGGGCAGAGCAATCGATCAATTTGAATATGCACACTTGTTAAACATAAATGACCATTTTGTAAATGACTAATTACATATTTGAGGTCTTTATTATTTTAAACCATAACAAATTGGGGGGAAAAAAGGTTTATCTGTTTCTTTTGAAAGACACTTCTCAATAAAGATATGAGGTGGAAAAAAGTGTATAGTGTTTGAACCAGTTTCCTAGCTTTGTCATATTATACCATAAGCACCTCTCCCATCGTGTTGGTGTGAACCAGTGTTATTACAGAATGATTTATGGAGCCTTCTGTCTGCCAGGCAGAAAGTAGGATTTCATTGGGTTCAAAGCTTTAACATCCTGAAGGTTGTTATTATTAGTGGACTGGCTGTTGACGACCAGGTATTCATCATCTCCTTTTATTTCTTGTATTTCTAGACTTTTTTTGTTGCTGTTGTAAAAGACCAATAAACATATCCATTATAGAAAATATTTTTTTTCTTCTATATTTCTTGTGCAACACATTGATGTCCTCTTAATCTTTCCCACAGTAGTTGTGGGTCAAGACTGTCTCCAAACTGATATGTGAAGTATGGTCTATGTTACATTGCCATTCATTGTTCCCTTACTTCATTGTATTTGTGGTTACATTAAAACCCTGAGGGAGTGCGTAGATAGACTGTGCACAGACACACAATATTGTTGTAATATTCACTTTTTCCTCTTTTTACCCAACATGAATGACTGATAGAGATTGCCTCTTATACAGTGCATTCAGAACGTATTCACACCCCTTGACTTTTCCACATGTTGTGTTACAGCCTTATTCAAAATGGATCTAAAAAATCATCAATCTACACACAATACCCCATAATGACAAAGTGAAGACAGGTTTTTAGACATTGTAGCAAATGTATACAAAATAAACAGAAATACTTGTACATGATTGTACATGGTTTGGAACGGCACACACCTGTCTATTTTATTTATTTTTGATTTCACCTTTATTTAACCAGGTAGGCAAGTTGAGAACAAGTTCTCATTTATAATTGCGACCTGGCCAAGATAAAGCAAAGCAGTTCGACACATACAACAACACAGAGTTACACATGGAGTAAAACAAACATGCAGTCAATAATAAGGTATAAACAAGACTATATACGATGTGAGCAAATGAGGTGAGATAAGGGAAGTAAAGGCAAAAAAAGGCCATGGTGGCAAAGTAAATACAATATAGCAAGTTAAACACTGGAATGGTAGATTTGCAGTGGAAGAATGTGAAAAGTAGAAATAGAAATAATGGGGTGCAAAGGAGCAAAATAAATAAATAACATAAATACAGTAGGGAAAGAGGTAGTTGTTTGGGCTAAATTATAGGTGGGCTATGTACAGGTGCAGTAATCTGTGAGCTGCTCTGACAGTTGGTGCTTAAAGCTAGTGAGGGAGATAAGTGTTTCCAGTTTCAGAGATTTTTGTAGTTCGTTCCAATCATTGGCAGCAGAGAACTGGAAGGAGAGGCGGCCAAAGAAATAATTGGTTTTGGGGGTGACCCTAGAGATATACCTGCTGGAGCGCGTGCTACAGGTGGGTGATGCTATGGTGACCAGCGAGCTGAGATAAGGGGGGACTTTACCTAGCAGGGTCTTGCAGATGACATGGAGCCAGTGGGTTTGGCGACGAGTATGAAGCGAGGGCCAGCCAACGAGAGGGTACAGGTCACAATGGTGGGTAGTATATGGGGCTTTGGTGACAAAACGGATTGCACTGTGATAGACTGCATCCAATTTGTTGAGTAGGGTATTGGAGGCTATTTGTAAATGACATCGCCGAAGTCGAGGATGGTAGGATGGTCAGTTTTACAAGGGTATGTTTGGCAGCATGAGTGAAGAATGCTTTGTTGCGAAATAGGAAGCCAATTCTAGATTTAACTTTGGATTGGAGATGTTTGATGTGGGTCTGGAGGGAGAGTTTACAGTCCAACCAGACACCTAGGTATTTGTAGTTGTCCACGTATTCTAAGTCAGAACCATCCAGAGTAGTGATGTTGGACAGGCGGGCAGGTGCAGGCAGCGATCGGTTGAAGAGCATGCATTTAGTTTTACTTGTATTTAAGAGCAATTGGAGGCCACGGAAGGAGAGTTGTATGGTATTGAAGCTTGCCTGGAGGGTTGTCCAAAGAAGGGCCAGAAGTATACAGAATGGTGTCATCTGCGTAGAGGTGGATCAGAGACTCACCAGCAGCAAGAGCGACATCATTGATGTATACAGAGAAGAGAGTCAGTCCAAGAATTGAACCCTGTGGCACCCCCATAGAGACTGCCAGAGGTCCAGACAGCAGAGCCTCCGATTTGACACACTGAACTCTATCAGAGAAGTAGTTGGTGAACCAGCCGAGACAATCGTCTGCCGACGAGGATGTGGTGATTGACAGAGTCAAAAGCCTTGGCCAGATCAATGAATATGGCTGCACAGTCATGTTTCTTATCGATGGCGGTTAATATATCGTTTAGGACCTTGAGCGTGGCTGAGGTGCACCCATGACCAGCTCCGAAACCAGATTGCATAGCAGAGAAGGTATGGTGAGATTCGAAATGGTCGCTAATCTGTTTGTTGACTTGGCTTTCGAAGACCTTAGAAAGGCAGGGTAGGATAGATATAGGTCTGTAGCAGTTTGGGTCAAGAGTGATCCCCCCCTTTAAAGAGGGGGATGACCGCAGCTGCTTTCCAATCTTTGGGAATCTCAGACGACACGAAAGAGAGGTTGAACAGGCTAGTAATAGGGGTGGCAACTATTTCGGCAGATCATTTTAGAAAGAAGGGGTCCAGATAGTCTAGCCCGGCTGATTTGTAGGGGTCCAGATTTTGCAGCTCTTTTAGAACTTCAGCTGACTGGATTTGGGAGAAGGAGAAATGGGGAAGGCTTGGGCGAAATGCTGTGGGGGGTGCAGTGCTGTTGACCGGGGTAGGAGTAGCCAGGTGGAAAGCATGACCAGCCGTAGAAAAATGCGTATTGAAATTCTCAATTATAGTGGATTTATCAGTGGTGACAGTATTTCCTATCTTCAGTGCAGTGGGCAGCTGGGAGGAGGTGTTCTTATTCTCCATGGACTTTACAGTGTCCCAGAACCTTTTTGAGTTAGTGTTGCAGGAAGCAAATTTCTGCTTGAAAAAGCTAGCCTTGGCTTTTCTAACTGCTTGTGTATACTGGTTTCTAGCTTCCCTGAACAGCTGCATATCACGGGGGCTGTTCGATGCTAATGCAGAATGCCATAGGATGTTTTTGTGTTGTTTAAGGGCAGTCAGGTCTGGGGAGAACCAAGGGCTATATCTGTTCGTGGTTCTAAATTTCTTGAATGGGGCATGCTTATTTAAGATGGGTAGGAAGGCATTTAAAAAAAAAAACAGGCATCCTCTACTGACGGGATGAGATCAATATCCTTCCAGGATACCCCGGCCAGGTCGATTAGAAAGGCCTGTATAAGAAAGGTCTATATAAGGTCCCAGTTCACAGTGCATGTCAGAACAAAAACCAAACCATGAGGTCGAAGGAATTGTCCTCCATCATTCCTAAATGGAAGAAGTTTGGAACCCCAAAGACTCCTAGAGCTGGCCGCCTGGTCAAACTGAGCTATCAGGAACCTGATGGTCACTATGACAGAGCTCCAGAGTTCCTCTGTGGAGATTAGAGAAACCTCCAGAAGGACAACCATCTCTGCAGCACTCCACCAACCAAGTCTTTATGGTAGAGTGGTCAGACGGAAGCCACTTCTCAGTAAAAGGCACATGACAGCACGCTTGGAGTTTGCCAAAAGCCACCTAAAGACTCTCAGACCATGAGAATCAAGATTCTCTGGTCTGATGAAACCAAGATTGAACTCTTTGGCCTGAATGCCAAGCGCCATGTCTGGAGGAAACCTGGCACCATTTCTATGGTGAAGCATGGTGGTGGCAGCATCATGCTGTGGGGATGTTTTTCAGCAGCAGGGACTGGTAGACTAGTCAGAATCGAGGGAAAGATGAACGGCACAAAGTACAGAGAGATGCTTGATGAAAACCAGCTCCAGAGCGTTCGGGATCTCAGACTGGGCCGAAGGTTCACCTTCCAACAGGACAACGACCCTTAGCACACAGCCAAGACAAACGCAGGGGTGGCTTGGGGACAAGTCTCTGAATGTCCTTGAGTGGCCCAGCCAGAGCCCGGACTTGAACCTGATTGAACATCTCTGGAGACCTGAAAATAGCTGTGCAGCGAAGCTCCCCATCCAACCTGACAGAGCTTGAGAGGATCTGCAGAGAAGAATGAGAGAAACTCCCCAAATACAGATGTGCTAAGCTTATAGCGTCATACCCAAGAAAACTTGAGGCTGTAATCGCTGCCAAAGGTGCTTCAACAAAGTACTGAGTAAAGGGTCTGAATACTTATGTAAATGTGATAGTTTAGCTTTATGTTTCCTTGAACTTGAACAATTTGCAAAAACAATCTAAAAACCTGTTTTTGCTGTCATTATGGGGTAGATTGATGAGAAGAAGAAACAATAATTGAATCCATTTTAGAATAAGGCTGTAACTTAACTAAATGTGGAACAAGTCAAGGGATCTGAATACTTTCTGAATGCACTGTAGGTACATTTATTCACTACCATGTACAGTAAAAGAACATTAATTGCACTCGGTCGGTGAGATGTTTTATATTTATATAATTGTAAACATACAGTAGATGGCCTAGAGTGGGTACATGCTTTGTGGTGTAGGCTGTTTCTTCTGGTGGTCTAGGGCAGCCTGATGTCCAGGTGGTCTAGGGCAGCCTGGTGTTCTGGTGGTCTAGGGCAGCCTGGTGTTCTGGTGGTCTAGGGCAGCTTGGTGTCTAGGTGGTTTAGGGCAGTGTGATGTCCTAATGGTCTAGGATAGTCTGATGGTGGTCTAGGGCAGCTTGATGGTGGTCTAGGATAGTCTGATGGTGGTGTAGGGCAGCTTGATGGTGGTGTAGGGAGGCTTGATGGTGGTCTAGGGCAGCTTGATGGTGGTGTAGGGCAGCTGGATGGTGGTCTAAGGCAGTTGATGGTGGTCTAAGGCAGCTTGATGGTGGTGTAGGGCAGCTTGATGGTGGTGTAAGGCAGCTTGATGGTGGTCTAGGGCAGCTTGATGATGGAGTAGGGCAGTCTGATGGTGGTGTAGGGCAGCTTGATGGTGGTGATGGGCAGCCTGATGGTGGTCTAAGGCAGCTTTATGGTGGTCTAAGGCAGTTGATGGTGGTGTAGGGCAGCCTAATTCGATTAATCTGATGTTTCTTGGTGTGTGGTACGTGCTACTCCAGGTGGTCCCTGAGCGCTGTGCCTCTACCTGAGTTTAATGATGGGTTCTCCTGGTGCTTCTCCTGGTAGTGAGGGGCCTGGTCTCCTTCACCTGCTCCACTTCAATGAGAAATTACAGGGAGATCTTACATGTACATACAATGTCTGAAAAATAACACATACAGAGGGATTACAGGTTAAAGGGATAACTCTTAATGCGTGGTCAATGAATCATCTTTCTAGCTTTGGTAAACACTTTTTTCTTTCTTGATGACTCATTGTCGTCATTGACTCCATTTGTGACATTCTTCTCAAATTTGTGGCCTAGAGCCTTACCTGCAGACATAGAACAGGATGTAGGCAGTCTGTGCAATCTCCTTCAGCACAGTGGCCTCATCTGTCCTCAAGACATGTGCGTCATCCAGGCAGAGCCACCCACTGCCACGGCTGTCCAAAACATCACTGATGTAGTGGCCTAGGGAACAAGGGAAATAAAATAGAGTGTATATTAAGCTTTCATAATTGTGTGTGCGTGCCTGCATACCTGCGTGCCCGCATACCTGCGTGCCTGCATACCTGTATACATGTTGTCTCCCAGATGTGAGATCACACTTGACAATTTGTAGATATTGTCTGGCTGGTGTCTCTGTAAGGAAACACATTTAATAATAGGATTGTTATTTTGTCTACAGGATAGGGGTGCCTTCTATAACTGCCTTATCTTGATATGCCCACTATCTCAACTGGATCTAATGATCTGTTATTTATTTTTCTCTCTCTCTCTCTCTCTCTCTCTCTCTCTCTCTCTCTCCTCACCACAGCGGCTGCCTGCTGCTTTTTCTCACTGTCAGCTGGTTTCTCTAGCTGGTCAGAGGAATTTGAAGCTGGTGGGGGTATATCAAATATAGTGTAAATACAAACCAGAAAGTGAAGTGGAAACCCATCCACAAATATACTCTTAACTTCAGCTTCCGACTTGCTTTCCTCAACAGTCCTGTTTCATGAGAGGGTGTTCTGCATGAAGTCAGTAAACAATGTCCTACCTGGTCTATCAAGGGTGCCTTTCGGGGAGTTTGCAGGTGTGTTGTCCATGTTGTTTCTCCCCAGGGAGCTTGCCCTGTGTAAATTGATGGCATTGAAAATAAATATCTAGTGTGTGAAAATCATGGTGTGTGTTGGCTACTCAATGTGCAATGTCCCCAAACAGAGTGTAAACCAACCTGGCTCCATACTGGACATGGGCTGTCTTCCCACATACGGCTGGGAGGGTTATTTCTGCAGGGATGGACATGGGATCATCCAACTTCTCTGGCTCCCAGTCGCCTGCAGTAAATCGCTTGATATGAAGCATTAGGACCCTGCTCAGAGACAGACAGGCAGGCAGGCAGGCATTCACAAAGACAGACAGACAGACAGACAGACAGACAGACAGACAGACAGACAGACAGACAGACAGACAGACAGACAGACAGACAGACAGACAGACAGACAGACAGACGACCAGGCAGGCATTCACACAGACAAAGGAATCAGTCTTGTACTCAAATCAATAACCCAGTTTGGTGAGTTAGATCAGGACTGTCAATTGCAATATGAGATGATGATGGGGGGACTCACCGGGGCAGCGTGAGGAAGTGCCTAGTCACAGATGCTGTGCTGCCTGAGCACACCCTGCATGCACACTCTAACGCAGATGGCTAGGTGACAAAGGATAGCAATACAATTATGAACATTATGACATTAATGATAGTGTTCCTTGACATACTAACTCTTGGTTTAAGCTAAGTGCTGACCTTAAAGTAGAGGTCCAGGCTGTGTGGCAGGTAATGGCTCAGGCTCAGTGACAGGTGATTATAATCCTCCTGACCATACACTATAACTCCACAGCTTCAGAAGTACGGAGAGAAATGCATCAGCTATCCAACACAAACCTTTTGATCCCTCTACACACTATCTTAATGCTTTACCTCTGTATCCTGCATGTTATGCTGACATTAAACCTCCTCACAAATGTGATGACATCAAGGTACACCGTATACAAATGACAGCTGTTACCTGGTGCAGGTACGGGAAGTCTTCAGCTTGAATTCTAACTGCTTCACGGGGCAGGTGTATGGCTCTGGTGAGCCCTTTAATGCCATACCCTCCTCCTTCAGCTGAAAGAGGAGGAGCAACACACATTCATGGGCATCCTAAGAGAAGAATGGGAAAGAAGCAGAAAATACATCAACAACTACAACTGAAACAGAGCTGAGGAAAAACACTGTCACGTGTCCCAGGTTTATTGTTAAGTGAGTCTTTTAGCAAATAATATCTTACCTGTTCATAGTCTTCCTCATAGTCCTCATTGACAACGGAAAGACAGCGCTTGACTGTTTGAAGGATTTTCTTATTTTCCTTGTTCTTAGCATTAACAGTGCCTCCAGAAAGCCTGGCCTGATGTAACTTGGCAAAGCAGCTGTGGAGGGAGACAAAGAGCATGCATTCAGGTTTCAATCTCTCACCTTGGCAACAGATTAGCTCTGTGCTTCTACTTGAGCTTCTGGTCAAATATGATTCAACTCATTCCTGACTGTGACAGGAAATCATCTCTGGTGTTAATCAGAAGCTGAGTTGGGTTTGTTTTTATCTTAAAAATCATGAGACACTAACAGTGTACGAAGGACAATATATATCCATCCATCCATACATACATAGACAGATAGATAGATAGATAGATAGATAGATAGATAGATAGATAGATAGATAGATAGATAGATAGATAGATAGATAGATAGATAGATAGATAGATAGATGGATACATACAAACATACATACATACATATCACAGGAGGTTGGCACCTTAATTGGGGAGGACGGGTTCGTGGTAATGGCTGGAGCAGAATCAGTGGAATGCTATCAAATATATCAAACATGTCGTTTCCATGTGTTTTATGCCATTCCATTTGCTCCGTTTCAGACATCATTACGAGCCGTCCTCCCCTCAGCAGCCTCCACTGACACATACATTGAGGCGGAACTTGTGTACTGTAACTATAAGCGTCTAGGTGGGTGGGTCAGTGTGTGTACAGGTGGGACAGGAGGGTGAGAGCGAGGCTGTATACCATAGCAGTTTAGAGGAGGGGGAGGAAATCCAGATGTTCTGCTGTCTCAGGATGTCTCTGCAAAATGCTGGCAGCCCCAGCAGGCACTGCAGAGCAGAGTTCATGAAGCAGGTGTTGCCAATATTAGGCAACCTGTAGGAAAGAAGCCATCAGTTACACACTAATATCTGAACAGTGGACCAAAGGTAAACTAATGAATGGATTTGTAATGCATGAACACAAGATAACTCTGAGTACCACACCAAATTATTTAAAACAAAAAGCAGATCTCATAGATAAGAGTAGGTTTGTGTGTGTGTGTGTGTGTAGATGTGTGTGTGTTTTACCCGAGGAGCTTGGTGTTGTCTTCGCCCTCGCCTGTGCAGCTCTGCTCCCCCAGCTGGGTGCTACTCTTGCTGACCAGGTTGGGGAGGCAAGCCATGGCTTCCCGAGACCTGACCAATGGCCTGGAGGAAGAGAGACAGGGTAGAGGCCTCAGTAGCAGTAGCTCAACACCAATCGGTCTGTTTGAACACTGTTTTAATGTACAGGCATACATATATTCCTTACCATGTCATGGTGTGAGTGACCACTCTTATGTAGAGTTTAGTGAGATGAAGGTGGCTATTGTATACAGTACTTACCTCTCCAAGGAGACAGAGGAAGTCTTCAGGTCAATGGAGGCCTCTGCAGAGAGAGACCGAGAGACAGAGAGCGGTAAGAGAGAAGCTTTGTCAAAGATGAATTGAGACAAATAGCACCAAAAAATGGCACCCGTTTACAGACCTGCGATGCCAACAAATAGGGGTACCATTATCTTTGTCTGTGGAACAACTGCCCCTACCTCTTTGACCTCAGAGCTCATAAGATCTCTGTAAAGACACACAGACATATGCATTAGGTTAGCTATATTATATTGTCTTTTTCATTTCAATCTAATGGTGTTGGTTGGCATGAAATTTGATATCAGGCTGCAGTACCTGGCAGTCTCACTGTCTTTGTTGGTCTCTCCATGGTGGTCCAGGGGGTTTGGAGAGGAGGACTGGGGGGCAGGGGAGGAGGAGGAAAACTGAGTTGAGACAGCCAGGGAAACAGAAGAAGCACTAAAAGGGGAGGTGGTCTGTGATCCTTCCAATGAAGAAGAAGAAGAAGAAGAAGAAGAAGAGAGAGATGACATGTGGAGAGAGGAGAGGGAAGAGAGGCCGAAGAACTTGAAGAGAGTCGAAGGGGATCTGACAGGGGATCCAGGGGGTGTGGGGGGTGAGGGAGTGCAGATTGGTGTTCGGCCAGACAAGGGGTCGAGGGGTGTCAGAGATGTTGTAGACGGTTTCAAATGGAAAGAAGAGACAAAGGAAGATTCAAGTTGGTGGTGATCCTTTACGTTCTTCTTCTCCCGGTTTTTCCAAACTGACGCAGTTACCATGCCGGCATCCAATGACGTCAGTTTGGGTGGGATTGGGAACGGCGATGGACAGCGGCTCCCAATCCCGAGGCGAACTCTGCACTTCTTTTTCTGTTTGGAGAAACATTATATATGTTATATTTGAACTAGCAGCAAATGTCACACCCAAACCACATGATCTGACCATAAAATAAAGAACTCGTCGCCCAATCATATTGAATTCTGTATCATAGGCTAACAAATAGCAAAAATACATGTTTATAAAAATAAAACCATTGTAACCATACAGTTATACCCTCTGTCCCAAATCCTGCCATTTGGCACAAATAAATAGACAATGAAACAACTAGTAATAGCTGAAAAGAATAGAATATACTCTAAATTGTAACAGAATTAGACAAATTCTAGCCCAGAATAGACACATACCTTTTTACAGCAACACAAACATCCCATTTCAGTGTATTTGTAGACTGTGCCTTATTTGACAGAACTTCAAAATATGTTGCCCATTTCACATTGTGATGTCATAAACCAAATTATGATGCGCCTATCTACGCGTTACCAGCATAAATAGCCAACAAATCTCACACACACCAAAATGTTGAAAAATTATTTACAAAATGAATTGATCGTGTATTCAGAGTTATTCCTATTTCATAAAATATACAAAATAACTAGATTCTTGCCAATACACCTGTTTTTTATTGAGAAAACATTGGGTTATCTTTCTCCCACGCTCCCTGGGCCACTGACGTGTGATTGTATGGGATATGGGAAGAGACTAGGACATTCAAAGTAACGTTACAGTCTATCAAAATCAAAACAACTTTTATTGGCCAAGTGGCCTACATTCACACATTCACAGAATTTGACTCGATGAATTGGTGCTGCCATTAATAGACAAACGTAAAGACACATTTACAGCCTATACAATATACAGTAAACATAAAACATATTTATTAGCTTCTATCTTCTTAAGATACTTGAGAGTAACATTTTATTATTGTCACGTTCTGACCTTAGTTCCTTTGTTTTGTCTTTTGTTTTAGTATGGTCAGGGCGTGAGTTGGGTGGGTTGTCTGTGTTAGTTTTTCTATGTATTTCTATTTCTGTATTTGGCCTGATATTGTTCTCAATCAGAGGCAGCTGTCAATCGTTGTCCCTGATTGAGAACCATATTTAGGTAGCCTGTTTTCCTTTGTGTTTTGTGGGTGGTTATTTTCAGTCTTTGTGTGTCTGCACCAGACAGAACTGTTTCGGTTATCACTTTGTTGTTTTGTATTTTGAAGTGTTCTTTCATCATTAAATAAGATGAACACTTACTACGCTGTGCTTTGGTCCTCTCCTCCTTCCACCTACGAGGAGAATCGTTACAATTATGGAATGTAAAATGCCTATTCCACTTCAGTTGACTCTGGTCTGATACAGATCGAACATAGCTTTGCAATGGCTGTTAGGAGGACCTTTGAAAAGGAGAGCTGCACACTCTAGCGCAGACTCAGTCATTTAATAACCTAATATCCAACCTTTCCGACCGACAAGCTGTCTTCATCAGCGTATACTGTTAGGAGCACCTTAACACAGATGGACCTATTAATCTCTGACCGTACCTCATTGAAAAGGTGCCACTCTGCCTAGTGACTGTAAACTAAACAAAAATACTAACGTTAGTACATTTGTTGTATATTTGCTGTTCTGTAAACCCAGTTGGTCACTACCACACCAGTCACAACTGTCAACAGATCATTACATAAATGCAAAGCATCATTTGTTCTCGCAGAGTAGATTGTAGATCCGACTACCACCAGGGAACAATCCATTATTCAGCCCTACCATAAAAAATACTCTTATCTCTCTCTCACTTTCCCCTCTCTCCTTCATTCCCTGTTTTCCTCTCTCCACCTCTCTCTTCCCCCTCTCCTCCCCCAGATGGACACCCTGACCCTGGAGCTTGTGGCAGAGCGCAGCATGACCCAGAAGAGTGAGAATGCGCGCCAGCAGCTGGAGAGGCAGAACAAGGTCTTGCGGGCCAAGCTGGGTGAGCTGGAGGGCTCCGTGAAGTGCCGGTTCAAGGCCTCCATCAACGCCCTGGAGGCCAAGATACTGCAGCTGGAGGAGCAGCTGGAGCAGGAGGCTAAGTGAGAAACACAGCAACTCTCTTATAACAACTCCATATCTTATTAGACAAGGTGAAATAGGAGACCAAGACTCAGGAGTTCATGAGGGCCTTAGAACAAGCTCAGCCCGTTGGAAGAGAGGTTCTTGAATGTGATCTAAATGTTAATGTGATCAATGTAATGAGTCAAAAGCAATCTTAAGAGATGTACTTGAAGATCTATGACTGACAGCCTTTGTTACAGTGCGGTTCCTGTGGTGCTCTAACTGTCCTATGACCTCATTCCTCTGTCCTCCTATCAGGGAGCGAGCAGCGGCCAATAAGCTTGTGAGACGGACAGAGAAGAAGCTGAAGGAGGTGTGCATGCAGGTGGAGGACGAGCGCCGCCATTCCGACCAGTACAAGGAACAGGTGAGGAGCTTGTCACGGAAGTTTGGACGTCCCAGATATTAAAGCTACAATATGTAACTTTTTGGGAGACTTAACCAAATTAACATAGACATTTGAGTTATAGATATTTGCAAAGGTGGGCCAGGATTGGATAGGTGTGAAGATTCAGGATTGAAGTCTTTCCTAGAGTAGGTTATTTCCAGTAACCACTGGACCATAGGACTGCTGAGTATGGTAAGTATTAGTATTGACTGTTCATCATTGTTGATGTCTGTTGTGACTCCTGGCTGGGTCAGATGGAGAAGGCCAACTCTCGCATGAAGCAGCTGAAGAGGCAGCTTGAGGAGGCTGAGGAGGAGGCCACACGTGCCAACGCCTACCGCAGGAAGCTGCAGAGGGAGCTGGACGATGCAACTGAGAGCAGCGAGGGTCTCAGCCGTGAGGTCAACACACTCAAGAGCCGACTCAGGTATTTAGAGTCCCCCCCCACACACACACAAACAGATGTGTATATTGGCCAAATTGATGGTCCTCGTTAATAATACCTCTCCTGGCCCCCTCTGTCCCCTGCAGGCGTGGAGGCCCCATCAGTTTCTCCTCCAGCCGCTCAGGCAGGCGTCAGCTGCAGGTGGAGGGAACATCGCTCGACCTCCTATCCGACGATGAGGTGGAAAACAAGACCACGGACGCCAATGCCAACGAGACGCCAGCAGCTCCCCAACCAGAGTAGACGGTCTCCCTCAAGCCCACACGCAGCATGGCCTCCGCCCCCACAAACCTTACCCCTGTTCTCCTAACCCCAGACACCAGCAGTGGACCCCACTACTCTGCCTTACCCCTCTATGGCAAGCTGCAGGGCCAAGCAAATCCATCATCTCCTCTATATGAATATACCGCACATCCAGCCTTGGATTCGTTTTTAACATCAATTGCAGATAAAAGTGCATTTAAATTGCATAGGAGTCTGAGTGTGCATAGGCACTTGAAAACAAATAGCAGGAGTTTACCATAATTATGTTAAGCTACTTCCCTGGAACAGCCATTAGAATCAAACAGCCCTCTTGCTAGAATTAACCTCTGTCATTTCAGCTGGTTTACTGGCACACAGGTGGACGACTGCACACAAGTCGGTAAAAACATGTGTCTTTCATGATTGTACAGTATTGGACCAGGAAATGTAAAACAAAGCACAGCATAAGCGAGGGAATTATTTTTAAATGGTAGCCTAAATGATGATCCCACCAAATGTTTTCATCAAAACCACCACTGTCATAGAGATACTGCAATCCACTTAGTTTAGTATAAAAATAACTAGGTGAATAACTCCTTAGTAGAAGGTTGGTAGTAAATTAGATTGTACCACGCCATGTTGCCTCAGCATTCCCCCTATATATATGACCAGCAAAAGACCCTGTTAACTTTACCAATATAACCTTGTCCAATAACCCACCATTTTATATTTGACATATCAATCTACTTTAAGTGGTGTACGATAATGTGTGGAATTAGGTTTGTCAGACTTGGAGCAAAGGCCCTTTTTTTAGGAAGACAGCCCAAATGTGTGCTTGACATACTATAATATTGCTATGTATAATTCTGGCTATTCAGTTATGTTTTCTGTACCATGTACAAAATACTTAACTCAAAAAGGTCTCTTTGACATCTCGTGTCACCTTAATTTCAATACATTACAAATGGCTGAATAATATTCGCATGATTTACAGAAGGGTAATTCATGTTTTATTGAGTGTTAGAGCGTTGGTTTTAATTCAGTGGTTCAGGGAAGAGCAATCGATCAATTTGAATATGCACACTTGTTGATGCCTTGATTATTAAATGTTAAACATAAATGACCATTTTGTAAATGACTAATTACATATTTGAGGTCTTTATTATTATTTTAAACCAGAACAAATTGGGGGGAAAAAGGTTTATCTGTTTCTTTTGAAAGACAATAAAGACATGAGGGGAAAAAGTGTATCGTGTTTGAACCAGTTTCATAGCTTTAGTGTCATATTATACCATAAGCACCTTTCTCATCGTGTTGGTGTGAACCAGTGTTATAACAGAATGATTTATGGAGCCTTCTGTCTGCCAGGCAGAAAGTAGGATTTCATTGGGTTCAAAGCTTTAACATCCTGAAGGTTGTTATTATTAGTGGACTGGCTGTTGACGACCAGGTATTCATCATCTCCTTTTATTTCTTGTATTTCTAGACTTTTTTTGTTGTTGTTTGTAAAAGACCAATAAACACATCCATTATAGAAAATATTTTTTTTCTTCTATATTTCTTGTGCAACACATTGATGTCCTCTTAGTCTTTCCCACAGTAGTTGTAGGTCAAGACTGTCTCCAAACTGATATGTGATGTATGGTCTATGTTACATTGCCATTCATTGTTCCCTTACTTCATTGTATTTGTGGTTACATTAAAACCCTGAGGGAGTGCGTAGATAGACTGTGCACAGACACACAATATTGTTGTAATATTAACTATTTCCTCTTTTTACGCAACATGAATGAATGATAGAGATTGCCTCTTATACAGTGCATTCAGAACGTATTCACACCCCTTGACTTTTTCCACATGTTATGTTACAGCCTTATTCAAAATGGATCTAAAAAATCATCAATCTACACACAATACCCCATAATGACAAAGTGAAGACAGGTTTTTAGACATTGTAGCAAATGTATACAAAATAAAAACAGAAATACTTGTACATGATTGTACATGATTTGAAAAGGCACACAGCCATCTATATAAGGTCCCAGTTCACAGTGCATGTCAGAACAAAAACCAAACCATGAGGTTGAAGGAATTGTCCTCCATCATTCCTAAATGGAAGAAGTTTGGAACCCCAAAGACTCCTAGAGCTGGCCGCCTGACCAAACTGAGCTATCAGGAACCTGATGGTCACTATGACAGAGCTCCAGAGTTCCTCTGTGGAGATTAGAGAAACCTCCAGGACAACCATCTCTGCAGCACTCCACCAATCAGGTCTTTATGGTAGAGTGGCCAGACTGAAGCCACTTCTCAGTAAAAGGCACATGACAGCACGCTTGGAGTTTGCCAAAAGCCACCTAAAGACTCTCAGACTATGAGAATCAAGATTCTTGAACTCTTTGGCCTGAATGCCAAGCGCCATGTCTGGAGGAAACCTGGCACCATTTCTACGGTGAAGCATGGTGGTGGCAGCATCATGCTGTGGGGATGTTTTTCAGCAGCAGGGACTGGTAGACTAGTCAGAATCGAGGGAAAGATGAATGGCACAAAGCACAGAGAGATGCTTGATGAAAACCAGCTCCAGAGTGTTCAGGATCTCAGACTGGGGCGAAGGTTCACCTTCCAACAGGACAACGACCCTTAGCACACAGCCAAGACAACGCAGGTGTGGCTTGGGGACAAGTCTCTGAATGTCCTTGAGTGGCCCAGCCAGAGCCCGGACTTGAACCTGATTGAACATCTCTGGAGACCTGAAAATAGCTGTGCAGCGATGCTCCCCATCCAACCTGACAGAGCTTGAGAGGATCTGCAGAGAAGAATGAGAGAAACTCCCCAAATACAGATGTGCTAAGCTTATAGTGTCATACCCAAGAAAACTTGAGGCTGTAATCGCTGCCAAAGGTGCTTCAACAAAGTACTGAGTAAAGGGTCTGAATTCTTATGTATATGTGATAGTTTAGCTTTATGTTTCCTTGAAAAATTTGCAAAAAAATCTAAAAACCTGTTTTTGCTGTCATTATGGGGTAGATTGATGAGAAGAAGAAAAAAATAATTAATCCATTTTAGAATAAGGCTGTAACTTAACTAAATGTGGAACAAGTCAAGGGATCTGAATACTTTCTGAATGCACTGTAGGTACATTTATTCACTACCATGTACAGTAAAAGAACATTAATTGCACTCGGTCGGTGAGATGTTTTATATTTATATAATTGTAAACATACAGTAGATGGCCTAGAGTGGGTACATGCTTTGTGGTGTAGGCTGTTTCTTCTGGTGGTCTAGGGCAGCCTGGTGGTCTAGGGCAGCCTGATGTCCAGGTGGTCTAGGGCAGCCTGGTGTTCTGGTGGTCTAGGGCAGCCTGGTGTTCTGGTGGTCTAGGGCAGCTTGGTGTCCAGGTGGTTTAGGGCAGTGTGATGTCCTAATGGTCTAGGATAGTCTGATGGTGGTCTAGGGCAGCTTGATGGTGGTCTAGGATAGTCTGATGGTGGTGTAGGGCAGCTTGATGGTGGTGTAGGGAGGCTTGATGGTGGTCTAGGGCAGCTTGATGGTGGTGTAGGGCAGCTTGATGGTGGTCTAGGGCAGCTTGATGGTGGTCTAGGGCAGCTTGATGGTGGTCTAGGGCAGCTTGATGGTGGTATAGGGCAGCTTGATGGTGGAGTAGGGCAGCTTGATGGTGGTGTAGGGAGGCTTGATGGTGGTCTAGGGCAGCTTGATGGTGGTGTAGGGCAGCTTGATGGTGGTCTAAGGCAGTTGATGGTGGTCTAAGGCAGCTTGATGGTGGTGTAGGGCAGCTTGATGGTGGTGTAACGCAGCTTGATGGTGGTCTAGGGCAGCTTGATGGTGGTATAGGGCAGCTTGATGGTGGAGTAGGGCAGTCTGATGGGGGTGTAGGGCAGCTTGATGGTGGTCTAAGGCAGCTTGATGGTGGTCTAAGGCAGTTGATGGTGGTGTAGGGCAGCCTAATTCGATTAATCTGATGTTTCTTGGTGTGTGGTACGTGCTACTCCAGGTGGTCCCTGAGCGCTGTGCCTCTCCCTGAGTTTAATGATGGGTTCTCCTGGTGCTTCTCCTGGTAGTGAGGGGCCTGGTCTCCTTCACCTTCTCTACTTCAATGAGAAATGACAGGGAGATCTTACATGTACATACAATGTCTGAAAAATAACACATACAGAGGGATCACAGGTTAAAGGGATAACTCTTAATGCGTGGTCAAGGAATCATCTTTCTAGCTTTGGTAAACACTTTTTTTTTCTTGATAACTCATTGTCGTCATTGACTCCATTTGTGACATTCTTCTCAAATTTGTGGCCTAGAGCCTTACCTGCAGACATAGAACAGGATGTAGGCAGTCTGTGCAATCTCCTTCAGCACAGTGGCCTCATCTGTCCTCAAGACATGTGCGTCATCCAGGCAGAGCCACCCACTGCCACGGCTGTCCAAAACATCACTGATGTAGTGGCCTAGGGAACAAGGGAAACAAAATAGAGTGTACATTAAGCTTTCATAATTGTGTGTGCGTGCCTGCATACCTGCGTGCCTGCCTACCTGCATGCCTGCCTACCTGCATGCCTGCATACCTGTATACATGTTGTCTCCCAGATGTGAGATCACACTTGACAATTTGTAGATATTGTCTGGCTGGTGTCTCTGTAAGGAAACACATTTAATAATAGGATTGTTATTTTGTCGACAGGATAGGGGTGCCTTCTATAACTGCCTTATCTTGATCCGCCCACTATCTCAACTGGATCTAATTATCTGTTATTTATTTTTCTCTCTCTCTCTCTCTCTCTCTCTCTCTCTCTCCTCACCACAGCGGCTGCCTGCTGCTTTTTCTCACTGTCAGCTGGTTTCTCTAGCTGGTCAGAGGAATTTGAATCTGGTGGGGGTATATCAAATATAGTGTAAATACAAACCAGAAAGTGAAGTGGAAACCCATCAACAAATATACTCTTAACTTCAGCTTCCGACTTGCTTTCCTCAACAGTCCTGTTTCATGAGAGGGTGTTCTGCATGAAGTCAGTAACACAATGTCCTACCTGGTCTATCAAGGGTGCCTTTCGGGGAGTTTGCAGGTGTGTTGTCCATGTTGTTTCTACCCAGGGAGCTTGCCCTGTGTAAATTGATGGCATTGAAAATAAATATCTAGTGTGTGAAAATCATGGTGTGTGTTGGCTACTCAATGTGCAATGTCCCCAAACAGAGTGTAAACCAACCTGGCTCCATACTGGACATGGGCTGTCTTCCCACATACGGCTGGGAGGGTTATTTCTGCAGGGATGGACATGGGATCATCCAACTTCTCTGGCTCCCAGTAGCCTGCAGTAAATCGCTTGATATGAAGCATTAGGACCCTGCTCAGAGACAGACAGGCAGGCAGGCAGGCATTCACAAAGACAGACAGACAGACAGACAGACAGACAGACAGACAGACAGACAGACAGACAGACAGACAGACAGACAGACAGACAGACAGACAGACAGACAGACAGACAGACAGACAGACAGACAGACAGACAGACGACCAGGCAGGCATTCACACAGACAAAGGAATCAGTCTTGTACTCAATTAAATAACCCAGTTTGGTGAGTTAGATCAGGACTGTCAATTGAAATCTGAGATGATGATGGGGGGACTCACCGGGGCAGCGTGAGGAAGTGCCTAGTCACAGATGCTGTGCTGCCTGAGCACACCCTGCATGCACACTCTAACGCAGATGGCTAGGTGACAAAGGATAGCAATACAATTATGAACATTATGACATTAATGATAGTGTTCCTTGACATACTAACTCTTGGTTTAAGCTAAGTGCTGACCTTAAAGTAGAGGTCCAGGCTGTGTGTCAGGTAATGGCTCAGGCTCAGTGACAGGTGATTATAATCCTCCTGACCATACACTATAACTCCACAGCTTCAGAAGTACGGAGAGAAATGCATCAGCTATCCAACACAAACCTTTTGATCCCTCTACACACTATCTTAATGCTTTACCTCTGTATCCTGCATGTTATGCTGACATTAAACCTCCTCACAAATGTGATGAAGACATCAAGGTACACCGTATACAAATGACAGCTGTTACCTGGTGCAGGTACGGGAAGTCTTCAGCTTGAATTCTAACTGCTTCACGGGGCAGGTGTATGGCTCTGGTGAGCCCTTTAATGCCATACCCTCCTCCTTCAGCTGAAAGAGGAGGAGCAACACACATTCATGGGCATCCTAAGAGAAGAATGGGAAAGAAGCAGAAAATACATAAACAACTACAACTGAAACAGAGCTGAGGAAAAACACTGTCACGTGTCCCAGGTTTATTGTTAAGTGAGTCTTTTAGCAAATAATATCTTACCTGTTCATAGTCTTCCTCATAGTCCTCATTGACAACGGAAAGGCAGCGCTTGACTGTTTGAAGGATTTTCTTATTTTCCTTGTTCTTAGCATTAACAGTGCCTCCAGAAAGCCTGGCCTGATGTAACTTGGCAAAGCAGCTGTGGAGGGAGACAAAGAGCATGCATTCAGGTTTCAATCTCTCACCTTGGCCACAGATTAGCTCTGTGCTTCTACTTGAGCTTCTGGTCAAATATGATTCAACTCATTCCTGACTGTGACAGGAAATCATCTCTGGTGTTAATCAGAAGCTGAGTTGGGTTTGTTTTTATCTTAAAAATCATGAGACACTAAGAGTGTACGAAGGACAATATATATCCATCCATCCATCCATCCATCCATCCATCCATCCATACATAGACAGATAGATAGATAGATAGATAGATAGATAGATAGATAGATAGATAGATAGATAGATAGATAGATAGATGGATACATACAAACATACATGTGTCTTTGATGCCATTCCATTTGCTCCGTTTCAGACATCATTACAAGCCGTCCTCCCCTCAGCAGCCTCCACTGACACATACATCGAGGCGGAACTTGTGTACTGTAACTATAAGCGTCTAGGTGGGTGGGTCAGTGTGTGTACAGGTGGGACAGGAGGGTGAGAGCGAGGCTGTATACCATAGCAGTTTAGAGGAGGGGGAGGAAATCCAGATGTTCTGCTGTCTCAGGATGTCTCTGCAAAATGCTGGCAGCCCCAGCAGGCACTGCAGAGCAGAGTTCATGAAGCAGGTGTTGCCAATATTAGGCAACCTGTAGGAAAGAAGCCATCAGTTACACACTAATATCTGAACAGTGGACCAAAGGTAAACTAATGAATGGATTTGTAAGGCATGAACACAAGATAACTCTGAGTACCACACTGAATTATTTAAAACAAAAAGCAGATCTCATAGATAAGAGTAGGTTTGTGTGTGTGTGTGTGTAGATGTGTGTGTGTTTTACCCGAGGAGCTTGGTGTTGTCTTCGCCCTCGCCTGTGCAGCTCTGCTCCCCCAGCTGGGTGCTACTCTTGCTGACCAGGTTGGGGAGGCAAGCCATGGCTTCCCGAGACCTGACCAATGGCCTGGAGGAAGAGAGACAGGGTAGAGGCCTCAGTAGCAGTAGCTCAACACCAATCGGTCTGTTTGAACACTATTTTAATGTACAGGCATACATATATTCCTTACCATGTCATGGTGTGAGTGACCACTCTTATGTAGAGTTTAGTGAGATGAAGGTGGCTATTGTATACAGTACTTACCTCTCCAAGGAGACAGAGGAAGTCTTCAGGTCAATGGAGGCCTCTGCAGAGAGAGACCGAGAGACAGAGAGCGGTAAGAGAGAAGCTTTGTCAAAGATGAATTGAGACAAATAGCACCAAAAAATGGCACCCGTTTACAGACCTGCGATGCCAACAAATAGGGGTACCATTCTCTTTGTCTGTGGAACAACTGCCCCCACCTCTTTGACCTCAGCGCTCATAAGATCTCTGTAAAGACACACAGACATATGCATTAAGTTAGGTATATTATATTGTCTTTTTCATTTCAATCTAATGGTGTTGGTTGGCATGAAATTTGATATCAGGCTGCAGTACCTGGCAGTCTCACTGTCTTTGTTGGTCTCTCCATGGTGGTCCAGGGGGTTTGGAGAGGAGGACTGGGGGGCAGGGGAGGAGGAGGAAAACTGAGTTGAGACAGCCAGGGAAACAGAAGAAGCACTAAAAGGGGAGGAGGTCTGTGATCCTTCCAATGAAGAAGAAGAAGAAGAAGAAGAAGAGAGAGATGACATGTGGAGAGAGGAGAGGGAAGAGAGGCCGAAGAACTTGAAGAGAGTCGAAGGGGATCTGACAGGGGATCCAGGGGGTGAGGGGGGTGAGGGAGTGCAGATTGGTGTTCGGCCAGACAAGGGGTCGAGGGGCGTCAGAGATGTTGTAGACGGTTTCAAATGGAAAGAAGAGACAAAGGAAGATTCAAGTTGGTGGTGATCCTTTACGTTCTTCTTCTCCCGGTTTCTCCAAACTGACGCAGTTACCATGCCGGCATCCAATGACGTCAGTTTGGGTGGGATTGGGAACGGCGATGGACAGCGGCTCCCAATCCCGAGGCGAACTCTGCACTTCTTTTTCTGTTTGGAGAAACATTATATATGTTATGTTTGAACTAGCAGCAAATGTCACACCCAAACCACATGATCTGACCATAAAATAAAGAACTCGTCGCCCAATCATATTGAATTCTGTATCATAGGCTAACAAATAGCAAAAATACATGTTTATAAAAATAAAACCATTGTAAGCATACAGTTATACCCTCTGTCCCAAATCCTGCCATTTGGCACAAATAAATAGACAATGAAACAACTAGTAATAGCTGAAAAGAATAGAATATACTCTAAATTGTAACAGAATTAGACAAATTCTAGCCCAGAATAGACACATACCTTTTTACAGCAACACAAACATCCCATTTCAGTGTATTTGTAGACTGTGCCTTATTTGACAGAACTTCAAAATATGTTGCCCATTTCACATTGTGATGTCATAAACCAAATTATGATGCGCCTATCTACGCGTTACCAGCATAAATAGTAAACAAATCTCACACACACCAAAATGTTGAAAAATTATTTACAAAATTAATTGATCGTTTATTCAGAGTTATTCCTATTTCATAAAATATACAAAATAACTAGATTCTTGCCAATACACCTGTTTTTTATTGAGAAAACATTGGGTTATCTTTCTCCCACGCTCCCTGGGCCACTGACGTGTGATTGTATGGGATATGGGAAGAGACTAGGACATTCAAAGTAACGTTACTGTCTATCAGAATCAAAACAACTTTTATTGGCCAAGTGGCCTACATTCACACATTCACAGAATTTGACTCGATGAATTGGTGCTGCCATTAATAGACAAACGTAAAGACACATTTACAGCCTATACAATATACAGTAAACATAAAACATATTTATTAGCTTCTATCTTCTTAAGATACTTTAGAGTAACATTTTATTATTGTCACGTTCTGACCTTAGTTCCTTTGTTTTGTCTTTTGTTTTAGTATGGTCAGGGCGTGAGTTGGGTGGGTTGTCTGTGTTAGTTTTTCTATGTATTTCTATTTCTGTATTTGGCCTGATATTGTTCTCAATCAGAGGCAGCTGTCAATCGTTGTCCCTGATTGAGAACCATATTTAGGTAGCCTGTTTTCCTTTGTGTTTTGTGGGTGGTTATTTTCAGTCTTTGTGTGTCTGCACCAGACAGAACTGTTTCGGTTATCACTTTGTTGTTTTGTATTTTGAAGTGTTCTTTCATCATTAAACAAGATGAACACTTACCACGCTGTGCTTTGGTCCTCTCCTCCTTCCACCTACGAGGAGAATCGTTACAATTATGGAATGTAAAATGCCTATTCCACTTCAGTTGACTCTGGTCTGATACAGATCGAACATAGCTTTGCAATGGCTGTTAGGAGGACCTTTGAAAAGGAGAGCTGCACACTCTAGCGCAGACTCAGTCATTTAATAACCTAATATCCAACCTTTCCGACCGACAAGCTGTCTTCATCAGCGTATACTGTTAGGAGCACCTTAACACAGATGGATCTATTAATCTCTGACCGTACCTCATTGAAAAGGTGCCACTCTGCCTAGTGACTGTAAACTAAACAAAAATACTAACGTTAGTACATTTGTTGTATATTTGCTGTTCTGTAAACCCAGTTGGTCACTACCACACCAGTCACAACTGTCAACAGATCATTACATAAATGCAAAGCATCATTTGTTCTCGCAGAGTAGATTGTAGATCCTACTACCACCAGGGAACAATCCATTATTCAGCCCTACCATAAAAAATACTCTTATCTCTCTCACTTTCCCCTCTCTCCTTCATTCCCTGTTTTCCTCTCTCCACCTCTCTCTTCCCCCTCTCCTCCCCCAGATGGACACCCTGACCCTGGAGCTTGTGGCAGAGCGCAACATGACCCAGAAGAGTGAGAATGCGCGCCAGCAGCTGGAGAGGCAGAACAAGGACTTGCGGGCCAAGCTGGGCGAGCTGGAGGGCTCCGTGAAGAGCCGGTTCAAGGCCTCCATCACCGCCCTGGAGGCCAAGATACTGCAGCTGGAGGAGCAGCTGGAGCAGGAGGCTAAGTGAGAAACACAGCAACTCTCTTATAACAACTCCATACCTTATTAGACAAGGTGAAATAGGAGACCAAGACTCAGGAGGAGTTCATGAGGGCCTTAGAACAAGCTCAGCCCGTTGGAAGAGAGGTTCTTGAATGTGATCTAAATGTTAATGTGATCAATGTAATGAGTCAAAAGCAATCTTAAGAGATGTACTTGAAGATCTATGACTGACAGCCTTTGTTACAGTGCGGTTCCTGTGGTGCTCTAACTGTCCTATGACCTCATTCCTCTGTCCTCCTATCAGGGAGCGAGCAGCGGCCAATAAGCTTGTGAGACGGACAGCGAAGAAGCTGAAGGAGGTGTGCATGCAGGTGGAGGACGAGCGCCGCCATTCCGACCAGTACAAGGAACAGGTGAGGAGCTTGTCACTGAAGTTTGGACGTCCCAGATATTAAAGCTACAGTATGTAACTTTTTGGGAGACTTAACCAAATTAACATAGACATTTGAGTTATAGATATTTAATTCTCATTGAAAACAAGTCTAAGAAGCGATAGATCTGTTCTAAGTGCTCCATTTCTATGCTTTGCGTTCTTAAGTTTAGTTTTTGCGTCTTTTACTTTCGGTTTTGTACAACAGCTGAAAATATATAGATTTTTGGTTATGGATTCTCTACACAATGACTGCTTGTTTTGACACAAACAGAAATGAGGTGAATTCTGCAGAGTCCATTTTTAAGATGTTCCACAGCTAAAGAAGGATTTCTATCCAATTCAGTACAACTTGCAAAGGTGGGCCAGGATTGGATAGGTGTGAAGATTTAGGATTGGAGTCTTTCCTACAGTAGGTTAATTCCAGTAACCACTGGACCATAGGACTGCTGAGTATTGTAAGTATTAGTATTGACTGTTCATCATTGTTGTCTGTTGTGATCTTGGCTGGGTCAGATGGAGAAGGCCAACTCTCGCATGAAGCAGCTGAAGAGGCAGCTTGAGGAGGCTGAGGAGGAGGCCACACGTGCCAACGCCTACCGCAGGAAGCTGCAGAGGGAGCTGGACGATGCCACTGAGGCCACTCTCAGCCGTGAGGTCAACACACTCAAGAGCCGCCTCAGGTATTTAGAGCCCCCGCACACACACACACACAAACAGCTGTGTATATTGGCCAAATTGAGGGTCCTCTTTACTAATACCTCTCCTGGCCCCCTCTGTCCCCTGCAGGCGTGGAGGCCCCGTCAGTTTCTCCTCCAGCCGCTCAGGCAGGCGTCAGCTGCAGGTGGAGGGAACATCGCTCGACCTCCTATCCGACGATGAGGTGGAAAACAAGACCACGGACGCCAATGCCAACGAGACGCCAGCAGATCCCCAACCAGAGTAGACGAGCTCCCTCCAGCCCACACGCAGCATGGCCTCTGCCCCCACAAACCTTACCCCTGTCCTCCTAACCCCAGACACCAGCAGTGGACCCCACTACTCTGCCTTACCCCTCTATGGCAAGCTGCAGGGCCAAGCAAATCCATCATCTCCTCTATATGAATATACCGCACATCAAGCCTTGGATTCGTTTTTAACATCAATTGCAGATAAAAGTGCATTTAAATTGCATAGGCGTCTGAGTGTGCATAGGCACTCGAAAACAAATAGCAGGAGTTTACCATAATTATGTTAAGCTACTTCCCTGGAACAGCCATTAGAATCAAACAGCCCTCTAGCTAGAATTAACCACTGTCATTTCAGCTGGTTTACTGGCACACAGGTGGACGACTGCACACAAGTCGGTAAAAACATGTGTCTTTCATGATTGTACAGTATTGGACCAGGAAATGTAAAACAAAGCACAGCATAAGCGAGGGAATTATTTTTAAATGGTAGCCTAAATGATGATCCCACCAAATGTTTTCATCAAAACCACCACTGTCATAGAGATACTGCAATCCACTTAGTGGATAAAAATAACTGTGAATAAATCTTTGGTAGCAGGTTTGTAGTAAATTAGATTGTACCACGCCATGTTGCCTCAGCATTCCCCCTATATATATGACCAGCAAAAGACCCTGTTAACTTTACCAATATAACCTTGTCCAATAACCCACCATTTTATATTTGACATATCAATCTACTTTAAGTGGTGTACGTTAATGTGTGGAATTAGGTTTGTCAGACTTGGAACAAAGGCCCTTTTTTTAGAAAGACAGCCCAAATGTGTGCTTGACTGTCACACCCTGACCATAGTTTGCTTTGTATGTTTCTATATTTTGTTTGGTCAGGGTGTGATCTGAGTGGGCATTCTATGTTGGATGTCTTGTTTGTCTGTTTCTGTGTTTGGGCCTGATATGGTTCTCAATCAGAGGCAGGTGTTAGTCATTGTCTCTGATTGGGAACCATATTTAGGTAGCCTGTTTGGTGTTGGGTTTTGTGGGTGATTGTTCCTGTCTTTGTGTTGGTTACACCAGACAGGGCTGTTTTCGGTTTTTCACATTTCTTGTTAGGAGGTAGGAGACCTGCTCCGACTTCCTGTGCTTACCGGAGAGCGAGAGAGACCGGGCAGGCACCGTGTTATGCTGTGGAGCGCACGCTGTCTCCAGTGCGGGTGCATAGCCCGGTGCGGTATATACCAGCTAATCTTATCGGCCGGGCTAGAGTGGGCATCGAGCCAGGTAAGGTTGGGCAGGCTCGGTGCTCAAGAGCTCCAGTGCACCTGCACGGTCCGGTCTATCCAGTGCCACCTACACGCACCAACCCTCCGGTGGCAGCCCCCCGCACCAGGCTTCCTGTGCGTGTCCAGAGCCCAGTACTCCCTGTTTCTCCTCCCCGCACTCGCCCTGAGGTGCGTGTCCTCGGCCCAGTACCACCAGTGCCGGCACCACGCATCAGGCCGATAGTGCGTCCCGCCTGTCCAGCGCTGCTAGAGCCTTCCTCCTCTCCAGCGCAGCCGGAGTCTCCCGCCTATCCGGCGCTGCCAGAGCTCCCGCCCCTCAGTCCAGAGGCGCCAGAGCCCCTCAGTCCAGAGGAGCCAGAGCCCCTCAGTCCAGCGCTGCCAGAGCCTTCCTCTCCAGTGTTGCCAGAGCCTTCCTCTCCAGCGTTGCCAGAGCTGCCCGTCTGCCCAGTGCCGCCTGAGCTACCCGTCTGCCCAGCGCCATCAGAGTTGCCAGTCTGCCCAGCGCTGCCTGAGCTACCCGTCTGCCCAGCGCCATCAGAGTCGCCAGTCTGCCCAGCGCCGCCTGAGCTACCCGTCTGCCCAGCGCCGCCTGAGCTACCCGTCTGCCCAGCGACATCAGAGTCGCCAGTCTGCCCAGTGCCCGCCTGAGCTACCCGTCTGCTCAGCAACATCAGAGTCGCCAGTCTGCCCAGCGTCGCCTGAGCCACCCGTCTGCCCAGTGCCGCCAGTGCCGCCAGTCTGCAAGGAGCCGCCAGTGCCGCCAGTCTGCAAGGAGCCGCCAGTGCCGGCAGTCTGCAAGGAGCCGCCAGTGCCGCCAGTCTGCAAGGAGCCACCAGTGCTGCCAGTCTGCAAGGAGCCGCCAGTCTGCTAGCAGCCGCCAGTGCCGCCAGTCTGCAAGGTGCCGCCAGTGCCGCCAGTCTGCAAGGAGCCGCCAGTCTGCAAGGAGCCGCCAGTGCCGCCAGTCTGCAAGGAGCCGCCAGTGCCGCCATTCTGCAAGGAGCCGCCAGTGCCGCCAGTCTGCAAGGTGCCGCCAGTGCCGCCAGTCTGCAAGGAGCCGCCAGTGCCGCCAGTCTGCAAGGAGCCGCCAGTGCCGCCAGTCTGCAAGGAGCCGCCAGTGCCGCCATTCTGCAAGGAGCCGCCAGTGCCGCCAGTCTGCAAGCAGCCGCCAGTGCCGCCAGTCTGCAAGGAGCCGCCAGTGCCGCCATTCTGCAAGGAGCCGCCAGTGCCGCCAGTCTGCCAGGAGCCGCCAGAGCCGCCAGTCTGCCAGGATCCGCCAGAGCCTCCAGTGTTGTGTTGGTTACACCAGATAGGGCTGTTTTCGTTTTTTCACGTTGTTTTTGTATATTGTTCTATTTTCATCTTTATTAAAGATGTATCATAATAACCACGCTTGGTCCGTTTTGGTCCGCCTCTCCTTCAACAGAAGAATCCCGTTACATTGACATACTATAATATTGCTATGTATAATTCTGGCTATTCAGTTATGTTTTCTGTACCATGTACAAAATACTTATCTCAAAAAGGTCTCTTTGACATCTCGTGTCACCTTAATTTCAATACATTACAAATGGCTGAATAATATTAGCATGATTTACAGAAGGGTAATTCATGTTTTATTGAGTGTTAGAGCGTTGGTTTTAATTCAGTGGTTCAGGGTAGAGCAATCGATCAATTTGAATATGCACACTTGTTGATGCCTTGATTATTAAATGTTAAACATAAATTACCATTTTATAAATTACTAATTACATATTTGAGGTCTTTATTATTATTTTAAACCATAACAAATTGGGGGAAAAAAGGTTTATCTGTTTCTTTTGAAAGACACTTCTCAATAAAGACATGAGGGGAAAAAAAGTGTATAGTGTTTGAACTGTTTGAAATATTATACCATTAAGCACCTTTCTCATCGTGTTGGTGTGAACCAGTGTTATAACAGAATGATTTATGGAGCCTTCTGTCTGCCAGGCAGAAAGTAGGATTTCATTGGGTTCAAAGCTTTAACATCCTGAAGGTTGTTATTATTAGTGGACTGGCTGTTGACGACCAGGTATTCATCATCTCCTTTTATTTCTTGTATTTCTAGACTTTTTTTGTTGTTGTTTGTAAAAGACCAATAAACACATCCATTATAGAAAATATTTTTTTTCTTCTATATTTCTTGTGCAACACATTGATGTCCTCTTAGTCTTTCCCACAGTAGTTGTAGGTCAAGACTGTCTCCAAACTGATATGTGATGTATGGTCTATGTTACATTGCCATTCATTGTTCCCTTACTTCATTGTATTTGTGGTTATATTAAAACCCTGAGGGAGTGCGTAGATAGACTGTGCACAGACACACAATATTGTTGTAATATTAACTATTTCCTCTTTTTACGCAACATGAATGAATGATAGAGATTGCCTCTTATACAGTGCATTCAGAACGTATTCACACCCCTTGACTTTTTCCACATGTTATGTTACAGCCTTATTCAAAATGGATCTAAAAAATCATCAATCTACACACAATACCCCATAATGACAAAGTGAAGACAGGTTTTTAGACATTGTAGCAAATGTATACAAAATAAAAACAGAAATACTTGTACATGATTGTACATGATTTGAAAAGGCACACAGCCATCTATATAAGGTCCCAGTTCACAGTGCATGTCAGAACAAAAACCAAACCATGAGGTTGAAGGAATTGTCCTCCATCATTCCTAAATGGAAGAAGTTTGGAACCCCAAAGACTCCTAGAGCTGGCCGCCTGACCAAACTGAGCTATCAGGAACCTGATGGTCACTATGACAGAGCTCCAGAGTTCCTCTGTGGAGATTAGAGAAACCTCCAGGACAACCATCTCTGCAGCACTCCACCAATCAGGTCTTTATGGTAGAGTGGCCAGACTGAAGCCACTTCTCAGTAAAAGGCACATGACAGCACGCTTGGAGTTTGCCAAAAGCCACCTAAAGACTCTCAGAATATGAGAATCAAGATTCTTGAACTCTTTGGCCTGAATGCCAAGTGCCATGTCTGGAGGAAACCTGGCACCATTTCTACGGTGAAGCATGGTGGTGGCAGCATCATGCTGTGGGGATGTTTTTCAGCAGCAGGGACTGGTAGACTAGTCAGAATCGAGGGAAAGATGAATGGCACAAAGCACAGAGAGATGCTTGATGAAAACCAGCTCCAGAGTGTTCAGGATCTCAGACTGGGGCGAAGGTTCACCTTCCAACAGGACAACGACCCTTAGCACACAGCCAAGACAACGCAGGTGTGGCTTGGGGACAAGTCTCTGAATGTCCTTGAGTGGCCCAGCCAGAGCCCGGACTTGAACCTGATTGAACATCTCTGGAGACCTGAAAATAGCTGTGCAGCGATGCTCCCCATCCAACCTGACAGAGCTTGAGAGGATCTGCAGAGAAGAATGAGAGAAACTCCCCAAATACAGATGTGCTAAGCTTATAGTGTCATACCCAAGAAAACTTGAGGCTGTAATCGCTGCCAAAGGTGCTTCAACAAAGTACTGAGTAAAGGGTCTGAATTCTTATGTATATGTGATAGTTTAGCTTTATGTTGTCTTGATAAATTTGCAAAAAAATCTAAAAACCTGTTTTTGCTGTCATTATGGGGTAGATTGATGAGAAGAAGAAAAAATTAATTAATCCATTTTAGAATAAGGCTGTAACTTAACTAAATGTGGAACAAGTCAAGGGATCTGAATACTTTCTGAATGCACTGTAGGTACATTTATTCACTACCATGTACAGTAAAAGAACATTAATTGCACTCGGTCGGTGAGATGTTTTATATTTATATAATTGTAAACATACAGTAGATGGCCTAGAGTGGGTACATGCTTTGTGGTGTAGGCTGTTTCTTCTGGTGGTCTAGGGCAGCCTGATGTCCAGGTGGTCTAGGGCAGCCTGGTGTTCTGGTGGTCTAGGGCAGCCTGGTGTTCTGGTGGTCTAGGGCAGCCTGGTGGTCTAGGGCACCCTGATGTCCAGGTGGTCTAGGGCAGCCTGGTGTTCTGGTGGTCTAGGGCAGCCTGGTGTTCTGGTGGTCTAGTGCAGCTTGGTGTCTAGGTGGTTTAGGCCAGCGTGATGTCCTAATGGTCTAGGATAGTCTGATGGTGGTATAGGGCAGCTTGATGGTGGTGTAGGGATAATTGATGGTGGTCTAGGGCAGCTTGATGGTTGTCTAGGGCAGCTTGATGGTGGTGTAGGGCAGCTTGATGGTGGTGTAGGGCAGCTTGATGGTGGTGTAGGGCAGCTTGATGGGGGTCTAGGGCAGCTTGATGGGGGTCTAGGGCAGCTTGATGGTGGTCTAGGGCAGCTTGATGGTGGTGTAGGGCAGCTTCATGGGGGTCTAGGGCAGCTTGATGGTGGAGTAGGGCAGCTTGATGGTGGTGTAGGGCAGCTTGATGGTGGTCTAGGGCAGCTTGATGGTGGAGTAGGGCAGTCTGATGGTGGTCTAGGGCAGCTTGATGGTGGTCTAAGGCAGTTGATGGTGGTGTAGGGCAGCCTAATTCGATTAATCTGATGTTTCTTGGTGTGTGGTAGGTGCTACTCCAGGTGGTCCCTGAGCGCTGTGCCACTCCCTGAGTTTAATGATGGGTTCTCCTGGTCCTTCTCCTGGTAGTGAGGGGCCTGGTCTCCTTCACCTGCTCCACTTTAATGAGAAATGACAGGGAGATCTTACATGTACATACAATGTCTGAAAAATAACACATACAGAGGGATTACAGGTTAAAGGGATAACTCTTAATGCGTGGTCAATGAATCATCTTTCTAGCTTTGGTAAACACTTTTTTTTCTTGATGACTCATTGTCGTCATTGACTCCATTTGTGACATTCTTCTCATATTTGTGGCCTAGAGCCTTACCTGCAGACATAGAACAGGATGTAGGCAGTCTGTGCAATCTCCTTCAGCACAGTGGCCTCATCTGTCCTCAAGACATGTGCGTCATCCAGGCAGAGCCACCCACTGCCACGGCTGTCCAAAACATCACTGATGTAGTGGCCTAGGGAACAAGGGAAACAAAATAGAGTGTACATTAAGCTTTCATAATTGTGTGTGCGTGCCTGCATACCTGCGTGCCTGCCTACCTGCATGCCTGCATACCTGTATACATGTTGTCTCCCAGATGTGAGATCACACTTGACAATTTGTAGATATTGTCTGGCTGGTGTCTCTGTAAGGAAACACATTTAATAATAGGAATGTTATTTTGTCTACAGGATAGGGGTGCCTTCTATAACTGCCTTATCTTGATCCGCCCACTATCTCAACTGGATCTAATTATCTGTTATATATTTATTTCTCTCTCTCTCTCTCTCTCTCTCTCTCTCTCTCTCTCTCTCTCTCCTCACCACAGCGGCTGCCTGCTGCTTTTTCTCACTGTCAGCTGGTTTCTCTAGCTGGTCAGAGGAATTTGAAGCTGGTGGGGGTATATCAAATATAGTGTAAATACAAACCCCAGAAAGTGAAGTGGAAACCCATCAACAAATATACTCTTAACTTCAGCTTCCCACTTTTCTCCTCAACAGTCCTGTTTCATGAGAGGGTGTTCTGCATGAAGTCAGTAACACAATGTCCTACCTGGTCTATCAAGGGTGCCTTTCGGGGAGTTTGCAGGTGTGTTGTCCATGTTGTTTCTACCCAGGGAGCTTGCCCTGTGTAAATTGATGGCATTGAAAATAAATATCTAGTGTGTGAAAATCATGGTGTGTGTTGGCTACTCAATGTGCAATGTGCCCAAACAGAGTGTAAACCAACCTGGCTCCATACTGGACATGGGCTGTCTTCCCACATACGGCTGGGAGGGTTATTTCTGCAGGGATGGACATGGGATCATCCACCTTCTCTGGCTCCCAGTCACCTGCAGTAAATCGCTTGATATGAAGCATTAGGACCCTGCTCAGAGACAGACAGGCAGGCGGGCAGGCATTCACAAAGACAGACAGACAGACAGACAAACATTCACATACACAGACGAGCAGGCAGGCGTTCACACAGACAAAGGAATCAGTCTTGTACTCAAATCAATAACCCAGTTTGGTGAGTTAGATCAGGACTGTCAATTGTAATCTGAGATGATGATGGAGGGACTCACCGGGGCAGCGTGAGGAAGTGCCTAGTCACAGATGCCGTGCTGCCTGAGCACACCCTGCATGCACACTCTAACGCAGATGGCTAGGTGACAAAGGATAGCAATACAATTATGAACATTATGACATTAATGATAGTGTTCCTTGACATACTAACTCTTGGTTTAAGCTAAGTGCTGACCTTAAAGTAGAGGTCCAGGCTGTGTGGCAGGTAATGGCTCAGGCTCAGTGACAGGTGATTATAATCCTCCTGACCATACACTATAACTCCACAGCTTCAGAAGTACGGAGAGAAATGCATCAGCTATCCAACACAAACCTTTTGATCCCTCTACACACTATCTTAATGCTTTACCTCTGTATCCTGCATGTTATGCTGACATTAAACCTCCTCACAAATGTGATGACATCAAGGTACACCGTATACAAATGACAGCTGTTACCTGGTGCAGGTACGGGAAGTCTTCAGCTTGAATTCTAACTGCTTCACGGGGCAGGTGTATGGCTCTGGTGAGCCCTTTAATGCCATACCCTCCTCCTTCAGCTGAAAGAGGAGGAGCAACACACATTCATGGGCATCCTAAGAGAAGAATGGGAAAGAAGCAGAAAATACATCAACAACTACAACTGAAACAGAGCTGAGGAAAAACACTGTCACGTGTCCCAGGTTTATTGTTAAGTGAGTCTTTTAGCAAATAATATCTTACCTGTTCATAGTCTTCCTCATAGTCCTCATTGACAACGGAAAGACAGCGCTTGACTGTTTGAAGGATTTTCTTATTTTCCTTGTTCTTAGCATTAACAGTGCCTCCAGAAAGCCTGGCCTGATGTAACTTGGCAAAGCAGCTGTGGAGGGAGACAAAGAGCATGCATTCATGTTTCACTCTCTCACCTTGGCCACAGATTAGCTCTGTGCTTCTACTTTAGCCTCTGATCAAATATGATTCAACTGATTCCTGGCTGTGACAGGAAATCATCTCTGGTGTTAATCAGAAGCTGAGTTGGGTGTGGTTTTATCTTAAAAATCATATGAGGCACTAAGAGTGTACGAAGGACAATATAAATCCATCCATCCATACATACTTACATTCATACATACATACAGTGGGGCAAAACATTATTTAGTCAGCCACCAATTGTGCATGTTCTCCCACTTATAAAGATGAGAGAGGCCTGTAATTTTCATCATAGGTACAGTTCAACTATGACAGACAAAATGAGAAATAAAATCCAGAAAATCACTTTGTAGGATTTTTTATGAATTTATTTGCAAATTATGGTGGAAAATAAGTATTTGGTCAATAACAAAAGTTTATCTCAAAACTTTGTTATATACCCTTTGTTGGCAATGACAGAGGTCAAACGTTGTCTGTAAGTCTTCATAAGGTTTTCATACACTGTTGCTGGTATTTTGGTCCATTCCTCCATGCAGATCTCCACTAGAGCAATGATGTTTTGGGGCTGTTGCTGGGCAACACAGACTTTCAACTCCCTCCAAAGATTTTCTATGGGGTTGAGATCTGGAGACTGGCTAGGCCACTCCAGGACCTTGAAATGCTTCTTACGAAGCCACTCCTTCGTTGCCCAGGCGGTGTGTTTGGGATCATTGTCATGCTGAAAGACCAAGCAGCGTTTAATCTTCAATGCCCTTGCTGATGGAAGGAGGTTTTCACTCAAAATCTCATGATACATGGCCCCATTCATTCTTTCCTTTACACAGATCAGTCGTCCTGGTCCCTTTGCAGAAAAACATGCTTCACAGTAGGTATGGTGTTCTTTGGATGCAACTCAGCATTTTGGTTTCATCTGACCATATGACATTCTCCCAATCTTCTTCTGGATCATCCAAATGCTCTCTAGCAAACTTCAGACGGGCCTGTACATGTACTGGCTTAAGCAGGTGGACACGTCTGGCACTGCAGGATTTGAGTCCCTGGCGGCGTAGTGTGTTACTGATGGTAGGCTTTGTTACTTTGGTCCCAGCTCTCTGCAGGTCATTCACTAGGTGGGGGACCTAGTGAATGACCTGCAGAGAGCTGGGACCAAAGTGTGGTACTGGGATTTTTACTCACTGTTCTTGTGATCATTTTGACCCCACGGGTGAGATCTTGCGTGGAGCCCCAGATTGAGGGAGATTATCAGTGGTCTTGTATGTCTTCCCTTTCCTAATAATTGCTCCCACAGTTGATTTCTTCAAACCAAGCTGCTTACCTATTGCAGATTCAGTCTTCCCAGCCTGGTGCAGGTCTACAATTTTGTTTCTGGTGTCCTTTGACAGCTCTTTGGTCTTGGCCATAATGGAGTTTGGAGTGTGACTGTTTGAGGTTGTGGACAGGTGTCTTTTATACTGATAACAAGTTCAAACAGGTGCCATTAATACAGGTAACGAGTGGAGGACAGAAGAGCCTCTAAAATAAGAGGTTACAGGTCTGTGAGAGCCAGAAATCTTGCTTGTTAGTAGGTGACCAAATACTTATTTTCCACCATAATTTGCAAATAAATTCATTAAAATTCGTACAAAGTGTACCTATGATGAAAATTACAGGCCTCTCCCATCTTTTTAAGTGGGAGAACTTGCACAATTGGTGGCTGACAAAATACTTTTTTGCCCCACTGTACATAAATACATGCATACATACATACATGCATGCATGCATGCATACATACATACATACATACATACATACATACATACATACATACATACATACATACATACATACATACATACATACATACATACATACATACATACATACATACATACATACATACATACATACATACATACACACACACATACATACATACATACATACAGTATACTGAACAAAAATATAAATGCAACATGTGAAGTATTGGTCCCATGTTTCATGAGCTGAAATAAAAGATCCTATACATTTTCCATACACACAAAAAAGCTTATTTCTGTGCACAGATTTGTTTGCATATCTGTTAGTGAGCATTTATCCTTTGCCAAGATAATCCATCCACCTGACAGGTGGCATATCAAGAAGCTGATTAAACAGCATGATCATTACACAGGTGCACCTTGTGCTGAGGACAATAAAAGGCCACTCTAAAATGTGCAGTTTTGTTACACAACACAATACCACAGATGTCTCAGGTTTTGAGGGAGTGTGCAATTAGCATGCTGACAGCAGGAATCTCCACCAGAGCTATTGCCAGAGAATTGAATGTTCATTTCTATACCATAAGCCATCTCCAACATTGTTTTAGAAAATTTAGCAGTATGTCCAACCGGCCTCCCAACCGCAGACCACGTGTAACCACACAAGCCCAGGACCTCCATATCCAGCTTCTTCACCTGCGGCATCGTCTGAGGGGGTGCTGAGGAGTACTTCTGTCTGTAATAAAGCTCTTTTGTGGGGAAATCTCATTCTGATCGGCTGGGCCTAACTCCCCAGTGGGTGGGCCTATGCCCTCCCAGCCCCACCCATGGCTGCACCCTTGCTCAGTCGTGAAATCCATAGATTATGGCCTAATGAATTTATTTCAATAGACTAATTTCCTTATATGAATTGTAACTGAGTAAAATCTTTGAAATTGTTGCATGTTGCGTTTATATTTTTGTTTAGCACACATACATAAATAGATAAATACATACATAGATAAATAGATAAATACATACATACATACATACCACAGGAGGTTGATAGCACCTTAATTGGGGAGGACGGGTTCGTGGTAATGGCTGGAGCGGAATCAGTGGAATGCTATCAAATACATCAAACATATAGTTTCCATGTGTTTGATGCCATTCCATTTGTTCCGTTTCAGACATCATTACGAGCCGTCCTCCCCTCAGCAGCCTCCACTGACACATACATCGAGGCGGAACTTGTGTACTGTAACTATAAGCGTCTAGGTGGGTGGGTCAGTGTGTGTACAGGTGGGACAGGAGGGTGAGAGCGAGGCTGTATACCATAGCAGTTTAGAGGAGGGGGAGGAACTCCAGATGTTCTGCTGTCTCAGGATGTCTCTGCAAAATGCTGGCAGCCCCAGCAGGCACTGCAGAGCAGAGTTCATGAAGCAGGTGTTGCCAATATTAGGCAACCTGTGGGAAAGAAGCCATCAGATACACACTAATATCTGAACTGTGGACCAAAGGTAAAGTAATGAATGTATTTGTAAGGCATGAACACAAGATAACTCTGAGTACCACACTGAATTATTTAAAACAAAAAGCAGAGCTCAGAGATAAGAGTAGGTGTGTGTGTGTGTGTGTGTGTGTGTGTGTGTGTGTGTGTGTGTGTGTGTGTGTGTGTGTGTGTGTGTGTGTGTGTGTGTGTGTGTGTGTGTGTGTGTGTGTGTGTGTGTTTTACCCGAAGAGCTTGGTGTTGTCTTCGCCCTCGTCTGTGCAGCTCTGCTCCCCCAGCTGGGTGCTACTCTTGCTGACCAGGTTGGGGAGGCGAGCCATGGCTTCCCGAGACCTGACCAATGGCCTGGAGGAAGAGAGACAGGGTAGAGGCCTCAGTAGCAGTAGCTCAACACCAATCCGTCTGTTTGAACACTGTTTTAATGTACAGGCATACATATATTCCTTACCATGTCAGGGTGTGAGTGACCACTCTTATGTAGAGTTGAGTGAGATGAAGGTGGCTATTGTCTACAGTACTTACCTCTCCAAGGAGACAGAGGAAGCCTTCAGGTCAATGGAGGCCTCTGCAGAGAGAGACAGAGAGACGGAGAGCGGTATAAGAGAGAAGCTTTGTCAAAGATGAATTGAGAAAAATAGCACCAAAAAATGGCACCCGTTTACAGACCTGCAATGCCAGCAAATAGGGGTATCATTCTCTTTGGAACAACTGCTCCCACCTCTTTGACCTCAGAGCTCATAAGATCTCTGTAAAGACACACAGACATATGCATTAGGTTAGCTATATTATATTGGCTTTTTCATTTCAATGGTTGGCATGAAATGTGATATCAGGCTGCAGTACCTGGCAGTCTCACTGTCTTTGTTGGTCTCTCCATGGTGGTCCAGGGGGTTTGGAGAGGAGGACAGGGGGGCAGGGGAGGAGACGTGGGTTGTGGAGGAAGGGCAGGCAGGACTGGGGGGAGTGGCAGAGGAGGAAAACTGAGTTGAGACAGCCAGGGAAACAGAAGATGCACTAAAAGGGGAGGAGGTCTGTGATCCTTCCAATGAAGAAGAAGAAGAAGAAGAAGAAGAAGAGAGAGATGACATGTGGAGAGAGGAGAGGCAAGAGAGGCCGAAGAACTTGGAGAGAGTGGAAGGGGATCTGGCAGGGGATCCAGGGGGTGAGGGGGATGGAGTGCCGATTGGTGTTCGGCCAGACAAGGGGTTGAGGGGCGTCAGAGATGTTGTAGACGGTTTCAAATGGAAAGAAGAGACAAAGGAAGAATCAAGTTGGTCGTGATCCTTTACGTTCTTCTTCTCCCGGTTTTTCCAAACTGACGCAGTTACCATGCTGGCATCCAATGACGTCAGTTTGGGTGGGATTGGGAACGGCGATGGACAGCGGCTCCCAATCCCGAGGCGAACTCTGCACTTCTTTTTCTGTTTGGAGAAACATTATATATGTTATATTTGAACTAGCAGCAAATGTCACAAATTGCCTAGTAATATAAAGGTAAAATAAATAAATTATCTGACCATAAAATAAAGAATTTGTCGCCCAATCATATTGAATTCTGTATCATAGGCAGACAAATAGCAAAAATAAAACCATTGTAACCATCATACAGTTATACCCTCTGTCCCAAATCCTGCCATTTGGCACACATAAATAGACAATGAAACAACTAGGAATAGCTGAAAAGAATAGACTCTAAAGCGTAACAGAATTAGACAAATTCTAGCCCAGAATAGACATATACCTTTTTACAGCAACACAAACATCCCATTTCAGTGTATTTGTAGACTATGCCTGGGTTTGCAGAACATCAAAATATGTTGCCTATTTCACATTGTGATGTCATAAACCAAATGATGATGCGCCTGTCTATGCGTTACCAGCGTAAATAGCCAACAAATCACACACACCAAAATGTTGAAAAATAATTAACAAAATGAATTTATCGTGTATTCAGAGTTGGGATATGGGAAGAGTCTAGGACATTCGAAGTAACGTTACTGTCTATCAGAATCAAAACAACTTTTATTGGCCAAGTGGCCTACATTCACACATTCACAGAATTTGACTCGATGAATTGGTGCTGCCAGCAATAGACAAACGTAAAGACACATTTACAGCCTATACAATATACAGTAAACATAAAACATATTTATTAGCTTCTATCTTCTTAAGATACTTGAGAGTAACATTTTATTATGGAAAGTAAAATGCCTATTTCACTTCAGTTGACGATCATCTGATACAGATCGAACGTAGCTTTGCAATGGTTGTTAGGAGGACCTTTGAAATAGAAAAGGAGAGCTGGACACTCTAACTCAGACTCAATAATTTAATAACCTAATATTGTCACGTTCTGACCTTTATTTCCTTTGTTTTGTCATTATTTAGTATGGTCAGGGCGTGAGTTGGGGTGGGCAGTCTATGTTTGTTTTTCTATGATTTGGGGATTTCTATGTTTCGGCCTAGTATGGTTAGTTGTCTCTGATTGAGAATCATACTTAGGTAGCCTGGGTTGCACTGTTTGTTTGTGGGTGATTGTTTGTTTCAGCGCAGTTCGCATTAGCGTCACGGTTGTTATTTCGTTTATTGTTTTTGTATAGGGTTTTAGTGTTCAGTGTTTTCTTTATTAAAATTAATGATGAACACATACCACGCCGCATTTTGGTCCTCCGATCCATCTCGCCTCTCCTCTTCAGATGAAGAGGACGACCGTGACAAATATCCAACCTTTCCGACCGACAAACTGTCTTCATCAGCGTATACCGTCAGGAGCACCTTAACACAGATGGATATATTAATCTCTGACCGTACCTCATTGAAAAGGTGCCACTCCGCCTCCCGGTTGGCGCAGTACTGTACTGCAGCGCCAGCTGTGCCATCAGAGACTCTGGGTTCGCGCCCAGGCTCTGTCGTAACCGGCAGCGACCGGGAGGTCCATGGGGCGACGCAGAATTGGCCTAGCGTCGTCCAGTAACCACTGGACCATAGGACTGCTGAGTATTGTAAGTATTAGTATTGACTGTTCATCATTGTTGTCTGTTGTGACTCCTAGCTGGGTCAGATGGAGAAGGCCAACTCTTGCATGAAGCAGCTGAAGAGGCAGCTTGAGGAGGCTGAGGAGGAGGCCACACGTGCCAACGCCTACCACAGGAAGCTGCAGAGGGAGCTGGACGATGCCACTGAGGCCAGCGAGGGTCTCAGACGTGAGGTCAACACACTCAAGAGCCGCCTCAGGTATTTAGAGCCCCCCCCCACACACACACAAACAGTTGTGTATATTGGCCAAATTGATGGTCCTCGTTACTAATACCTCTCCACCTCTCCTGGCCCCCTCTGTCCCCTGCAGGCGTGGAGGCCCCATCAGTTTCTCCTCCAGCCGCTCAGGCAGGCGTCAGCTGCAGGTGGAGGGAACATCGCTCTACCTCCTATCTGACAATGAGGTGGAAAACAAGACCACGGACGCCAATGCCAACGAGACGCCAGCAGCTCCCCAACCAGAGTAGACGCGCTCCCTCCAGCCCACACGCAGCATGGCCTCTGCCCCCACAAACCTTACCCCTGTCCTCCTAACCCCAGACACCAGCAGTGGACCCCACTACTCTGCCTTACCCTTCTATGGCAAGCTGCAGGGCCAAGCAAATCCATCATCTCCTCTATATGAATATACCGCACATCCAGCCTTGGATTCATTTTTAACATCAATTGCAGATAAAAGTGCATTTAAATTGCATAGGCGTCTGAGTGTGCATAGGCACTCGAAAACAAGTAGCAGGAGTTTACCATAATTATGTTAAGCTACTTCCCTGGAACAGCCATTAGAATCAAACAGCCCTCTTGCTAGAATTAACCTCTGTCATTTCAGCTGGTTTACTGGCACACAGGTGGACGACTCACACAAGTCGGTAAAAACATGTCTTTCATGATTGTACAGTATTGGACCAGGAAATGTAAAACAAAGCACAGCATAAGCGAGGGAATTATTTTTAATTGGTAGCCTAAATGATGATCCCACCAAATGTTTTCATCAAAACCACCACTGTCATAGAGATACTGCAATCCACTTAGTTTAGTATATAAATAACTGTGAATAACTCTTTGGTAGCAGGTTTGTAGTAAATTAGATTGTACCATGCCATGTTGCCTCAGCATTCCCCCTATATATATGACCAGCAAAAGACCCTGTTAACTTTACCAATATAACCTTGTCCAATAACCCACCATTTTATATTTGACATATCAATCTACTTTAAGTGGTGTACGATAATGTGTGGAATTAGGTTTGTCAGACTTGGAACAAAGGCCCTTTTTTCAGAAAGACAGCCCAAATGTGTGCTTGACTGTCACACCCTGACCATAGTTTGCTTTGTATGTTTCTATGTTTTGTGTGATCTGAGTGGGCATTCTATGTTGGATGTCTTGTCTGTTTCTGTGTTTGGGCCTGATATGGTTCTCAATCAGAGGCAGGTGTTAGTCATTCTCTCTGATTGGGAACCATATTTAGGGAGCCTGTTTGGTTTTTTTATTTATTTTTTTATTTGATTTCACCTTTATTTAACCAGGTAGGCTAGTTGAGAACAATTTCTCATTTGCAACTGCGACCTGGCCAAGATAAAGCATAGCAGTGTGAACAGACAACACAGAGTTACACATGGCGTAAACAATTAACAAGTCAATAACACAGTAGAAAAAAAGGGGAGTCTATACATTGTGTGCAAAAGGCATGAGGAGGTAGGCGAATAATTACAATTTTGCAGATTAACACTGGAGTGATAAATGATCAGATGGTCATGTACAGGTAGAGATATTGGTGTGCAAAAGAGCAGAAAAGTAAATCAATTTAAACAGCATGGGGATGAGGTAGGTAAAAATGTGTGGGCTATTTACCGATAGACTATGTACAGCTGCAGCGATCGGTTAGCTGCTCAGATAGCAGATGTTTGAAGTTGGTGAGGGAGATAAAAGTCTCCAACTTCAGTGATTTTTTTTTGTTGCAATTCGTTCCAGTCACAGGCAGCAGAGAACTGGAACGAAAGGCGGTGTTGGGGTTTGTGGGTGATTGTTCCTGTCTTTGTGTTGGTTACACCAGATAGGGCTGTTTTCGTTTTTTCACGTTTTTGTATATTGTTCTATTTTCATCTTTATTAAAGATGTATCACAATAACCACGCTGCGTTTTGGTCCGCCTCTCCTTCAACAGAAGAATCCCGTTACATTGACATACTATAATATTGCTATGTATAATTCTGGCTATTCAGTTATGTTTTCTGTACCATGTACAAAATACTTAACTCAAAAAGGTCTCTTTGACATCTCGTGTCACCTTAATTTCAATACATTACAAATGGCTGAATAATATTCGCATGATTTACAGAAGGGTAATTCATGTTTTATTGAGTGTTAGAGCGTTGGTTTTAATTCAGTGGTTCAGGGAAGAGCAATCGATCAATTTGAATATGCACACTTGTTGATGCCTTGATTATTAAATGTTAAACATAAATTACCATTTTGTAAATGACTAATTACATATTTGAGGTCTTTATTATTTTAAACCAGAACAAATTGGGGGGAAAAAAGGTTTATCTGTTTCTTTTGAAAGACAATAAAGACATGAGGGGAAAAAAGTGTATCGTGTTTGAACCAGTTTCATAGCTTTAGTGTCATATTATACCATAAGCACCTCTCCCATCGTGTTGGTGTGAACCAGTGTTATAACAGAATGATTTATGGAGCCTTCTGTCTGCCAGGCAGAAAGTAGGATTCCATTGGGTTCAAAGCTTTAACATCCTGAAGGTTGTTATTAGTGGACTGGCTGTTGACGACCAGGTATTCATCATCTCCTTTTATTTCTTGTATTTCTAGACTTTTTTTGTTGCTGTTGTAAAAGACCAATAAACATATCCGTTATAGAAAACATATTTTTTCTTCTATATTTCTTGTGCAACACATTGATGTCCTCTTAGTCTTTCCCACAGTAGTTGTGGGTCAAGACTGTCTCCAAACTGATATGTGATGTATGGTCTATGTTACATTACCATTCATTGTTCCCTTACTTCATTGTATTTGTGGTTACATTAAAACCCTGAGGGAGTGCGTAGATAGACTGTGCACAGACACACAATATTGTTGTAATATTAACTTTTTCCTATTTTTACCCAACATGAATGAATGATAGAGATTGCCTCTTATACAGTGCATTCAGAACGTATTCACACCCCTTGAATTTTTCCACATGTTATGTTACAGCCTTATTCAAAATGGATCTAAAAAATCATCAATCTACACACAATACCCCATAATGACAAAGTGGAGACAGGTTTTTAGACATTGTAGCAAATGTATACAAAATAAAAACAGAAATACTTGTACATGATTGTACATGGTTGGAACGGCACACACCTGTCTATTTATTTAATTTATTTTTGATTTCACCTTTATTTAACCAGGTAGGCAAGTTGAGAACAACTTCTCATTTACAATTGCGACCTGGCCAAGATAAAGCAAAGCAGTTCGACATACAACAACACAGAGTTACACATGGAGTAAAACAAACATGCAGTCAATAATAAGGTATAAACAAGACTATATACGATGTGAGCAAATGAGGTGAGATAAGGGAAGTAAAGGCAAAAAAAAGGCCATGGTGGCAAAGTAAATACAATATAGCAAGTTAAACACTGGAATGGTAGATTTGCAGTGGAAGAATGTGAAAAGTAGAAATAGAAATAATGGGGTGCAAAGGAGCAAAATAAATAAATAACATAAATACAGTAGGGAAAGAGGTAGTTGTTTGGGCTAAATTATAGGTGGGCTATGTACAGGTGCAGTAATCTGTGAGCTGCTCTGACAGTTGGTGCTTAAAGCTAGTGAGGGAGATAAGTGTTTCCAGTTTCAGAGATTTTTGTAGTTCGTTCCAGTCATTGGCAGCAGAGAACTGGAAGGAGAGGCGGCCAAAGAAAGAATTGGTTTTGGGGGTGACCCTAGAGATATACCTGCTGGAGCGCGTGCTACAGGTGGGTGATGCTATGGTGACCAGCGAGCTGAGATAAGGGGGGACTTTACCTAGCAGGGTCTTGTAGATGACATGGAGCCAGTGGGTTTGGCGACGAGTATGAAGCGAGGGCCAGCCAACGAGAGGGTACAGGTCACAATGGTGGGTAGTATATGGGGCTTTGGTGACAAAACGGATTGCACTGTGATAGACTGCATCTAATTTGTTGAGTAGGGTATTGGAGGCTATTTGTAAATGACATCGCCGAAGTCGAGGATGGTAGGATGGTCAGTTTTACAAGGGTATGTTTGGCAGCATGAGTGAAGAATGCTTTTTTTGCGAAATAGGAAGCCAATTCTAGATTTAACTTTGGATTGGAGATGTTTGATGTGGGTCTGGAGGGAGAGTTTACAGTCCAACCAGACACCTAGGTATTTGTAGTTGTCCACGTATTCTAAGTCAGAGTAGTGATGTTGGACAGGCGGGCAGGTGCAGGCAGCGATCGGTTGTAGAGCATGCATTTAGTTTTACTTGTATTTAAGAGCAATTGGAGGCCACGGAAGGAGAGTTGTATGGTATTGAAGCTTGCCTGCAGGGTTGTTAACACAGTGTCCAAAGAAGGGCCAGAAGTATACAGAATGGTGTCGTCTGCGTAGAGGTGGATCAGAGACTCACCAGCAGCAAGAGCGACATCATTTGATGTATACAGAGAAGAGAGTCGGTCCAAGAATTGAACCCTGTGGCACACCCATAGAGACTGCAGAGGTCCGGACAGCAGAGCCTCCGATTTGACACACTGAACTCTATCAGAGAATTAGTTGGTGAACCAGCCGAGACAATCGTCTGCCGACGAGGATGTGGTGATTGACAGAGTCAAAAGCCTTGGCCAGATCAATGAATACGGCTGCACAGTCATGTTTCTTATCGATGGCGGTTAATATATCGTTTAGGACCTTGAGCGTGGCTGAGGTGCACCCATGACCAGCTCTGAAACCAGAGAAGGTATGGTGAGATTCGAAATGGTCGCTAATCTGTTTGTTGACTTGGCTTTCGAAGACCTTAGAAGGCAGGGTAGGATAGG